>NC_051426.1:29585905-29590905 GCF_015228065.2 Penaeus monodon
ATTTGGAAGGAAAGAAGGCTAGAGGAAAGGACGAGAAGAGAGGAGACTTAAAAAAACGAGGAAGAAGAGGAAGAAGAAGAAGAAAAGAATAAATGAGATACATGAGAAGTGAGAAAACAGAAGACGAAAGAGAAAACAAGAAGGAAAACGAAATAAAAAATCAGGGAATCACAAAATGAATAAAGGAAAGAAACACGGAGAATGATGATAAATATGTTGTAACTAATTCTGCTTCTTTAACTGTTATTTCCACTTGTAATAATGGCGATGATGGCAGGAAATGATGATAATAATGACAGCAGCGATATAGCGGTAGTCATGTCATTATAGATGCAATGTATAGATGAAATGGTTGTGCTGCAATCTGTATCTCTTGTAAACGTATGCCCCCCCCCCCCCTCTCTCTCTCTCTCTCTCTCTCTCTCTCTCTCTCTCTCTCTCTCTCTCTCTCTCTCTCTCTCTCTCTCTCTCTCTCTCTCTTCCCCTTGTCCAACCCAAGCAATATTGCCATAGTCTCCCCTGTGCCATTCTCCCTCCCTGCCGTTTTCTTTGTCGCTTCCCCTCGCCTCCCGCACCTGGCGATGGGCCTCTCCATCACGCCCTCCCTCTCTTCCGTCAGGTATCTGGCCCCGCCCTTTCTCCTTTTTTAATTATGGTCCCGCTCTATCATACCTGACGCAGGCTCTCTCCGCCACGCCGCTCTCCTCGCTTCTCTCGGGCCGCCTTTGTCTCCGTCAGGTGGTTTGCTTGCAATCGCCCACTCTCTTTCTCTCTCTCTCTCTCTCTCTCTCTCTCTCTCTCTCTCTCTCTCTCTCTCTCTCTCTCTCTCTCTCTCTCTCTCTCTCTCTTTCTCTCTCTATCTCTCTCTCTCTCTCTCTCTCTCTCTCTCTCTCCCTCTCTCTCCTCTCTCTCTCCCCCCCTCCCTCTCTCTCCCCCTCTCTCTCTCTCTCTCTTCCCCCCCCTCCTCCCTCCCCTCTTTTTCTCTCTCTCCTCCGCTCTCTTTTTCTCTCTCTCTCTCCTTCTCTCTTTCTCTCTCTTGTCTTCTCTGTCCTCTCTGTCTCTTCCTGTGGTTTTTGGGCTGTCTGTCTGTCTGTCGTCTGTCTTCTGTCTCTCTCTCTCTCTTCTCCTCTCCCCCTCTCTCCTCTCTCTCCCCTCTCCTCCTCCTCTCTCTTTCTCTCTCTTTCTCTCTCTCTTCTTTTTCTCTCTCTCTCCTCTCCCCCCTCTCCTTCTCTCTCCCCCTTCTTCTCTTTTCCTTCCCCTTCTCTCTCTCCTCTCCCCACAGATGGTATGTAAAAATATAAAGTTATAAATAGAATTTTAATATTTATTAAAATAATTATTATATACTATAATATATATATAAATAATATAATAATTATATATATATTTTGTGTGTGTGTTTTGTGTGTGGTTGTTGTGTGGGGTGTGTGTGTGTGTGGGTGTGGTGTGTTTTGTGTGTGTGTGTGTGTGTGTGTGTGTGAGTGTATGTGTGTTTATATATAATTATATTTTATATATATATATATATATATATATATACATACACACACATGTATGTGTATGTACATATTCATACTCATGTTTAAACATATACGCATATAAATATATATATATATATATATATATATATATATATATATATATATTATATATATATATATATATAAATGTATGCATGTATTCTTATATATGTATATGCACACACACACACACACACACAGACACACGTGTGTGTGTGTGTGTGTGTGGTGTGTGTGTGTGTGTGTGTGTGTGTGTGGTGTGTGTGTGTGTGTGTGTGTGTGTGTGTGTCTGTGTGTGTTTATATACACATACATATATACATATATATATTAGTTTTTACATACACACATATATATATATATATATATATATATATATATATATATATATATATATATATATATATATATATATATATATATACATATAGTTTTGTGTGTGTGTGTGTGTGTGTGTGGGCGCGCGCGTGTGTGTAGGTATATATATCATATATAGGTATACATATCTACACAAACATTTGTTTTTATATGTATTTAAATACATATATATATATATATATATATATATATATATATATATATATATATATATATATATATATATATATATTATATATATCCATCTATCTATCTATATACATATAGGTATACACGTACATGCCTTTGAGCATAGGGTCAGCGTGTGCGTGCGTGTGTGCGTATGAGTGCAATGGAAAGAGCGAAGTAATCCCATTGCAGATCTCATTAGAATATGGCGGGATAATCAGGCGGAGGGTCCAGCTCGGGCCGGGATTATATATTGCACCGGCTAATGTCCCGCCCTAATTACCATCGTACATTACGAGGGTTAACTGGGGACGGCGTCTTGTGATTCGTCGATGAAGGCGATGACGTCATCTATTGCTAGTGCTGTGATTGGTAAAACGTGTTGATGATGACCCGGATGCTCGTTTTTGAATGGGCATGCGGTCATGTGACGTCACGGATATGAAAAGTTCTCGTGATGGGATTGGCGGTTTGATGACGCCTTGCTTCCCTGTTATCATGCCATGATTTTTCACGATTGGTTTCCCGTACAAATGACGTCATATATAAACCACGCCCACAGCGTCATCACAAGCGCTACAAACCTGTCTCACACGACCGTTAGACGACAATCACAGCGAAATTTGTTTCCAAATCTTCTCTTTGCTCTTTGTTACCGAAGGTTCGTGTTTGTAATATCTGTCCCGTATATATCTCGGCGGTGACACTCGCCCGAGGGAAATTTTGTCCCGAAAGTCCGCCTGTCAGAATATTCCGTCGATACGATATTCACCCCGAAATATTTCATAAGCTCCGGGAGCTGCCTTTGATTTTCCCGCGAGAATATTGGCCGCCGCAAGATGGCGTCGGCGCGGCGGAGGCGCTCGCTTTGAAGGCAGGTGGAATGAAGGTCAGCCATTTTGACCCATTTATGGACCTTTTTATGCATTTTTCAGCTTCTTACGTCGTTGTTTATTATTTAGGCGCCGTTTCCCATCTGCTAATTCCTTGATTTTTGGTTAATATCCATTCTTCTCTCATGTGTCTCCGCCCACTGCGTCAATTCTGATTGCCTTGATTTGTCTTCGTAAATTTCCTCTTCGTCGTTTCCGATCCCTCATCCACCTATTCGTCCTCCTTGCCCTCTTTCTCCTCCCATTTCTTCTCCTCCTCGCACTGTCCTCTTTTTCCCCTACGTAGTCCCAGAAAAGATCAAAGTGCCTACGATAACCTCTTGGATGAACTCCGCAGCGAAGACAGTCGGTGATTCTATGAATATCATCGCATATCGATTGAAAAAAAATCAAGGAAGAAGACACTGCACTTAGGAAAGTCAATACCGCTATTAGTGTAATCACTAATATGCGGTATGTATATATATATATGTGTGTGTGTGTGTGTGTGTGTGTGTGTGTGTGTGTGTGTGCGTGTGTGCGTGCGTGCGTGCGTGCGTGCGTGCGTGCGTGCGGCCGATAAAGACTACAGATGAGAGGAAGCAAATACTATAACTCAAATTGAGTAAAATATTATTGACGATCATGACACAGCCTTGCCAGCCACACGATTATACCCCGTGCAAAGCAAAGTTTCTTGTTGATTTCATCCATTATTGTTATCTTTAACTTCCTGCCACCATGATGTTTATGGACGGCAGTCCATAATTGTTCCCTGGCTCTCTCTTTGTCCACCAGGGCGTAAATAATGTCTGAAGTGAGCTCCCTGTCTTCACTGTGTTGAAGGGTGTGTATGTTTGCATTCCTTGATCAAATGAGAGTTTGTCTGGATAATCTTCAACATTTTAGTGAGGCATCATTGGTAGCTGTAATATATATTACTTATTTCTACAACAGAACTGTGCCTAACATGATATTATAATCGCATTTTAGACAGTCTAGTACTAAGCTTCCTAGTAATTATACTGCAGTTTTTGTTTCGGCATAACCTTTCCCTCGCTCGCTGGGGCGAAACACTAGCGCAGCGGTCTTACTCGGCGCTCCGGGCAGGGATTTGCATCTCGCTTCCCTTCACAGCTGGGGAAGTATCCCTTTCTGTGATGGGATCCTAAGACTGTGTAACCGCCCCTTTGCTCAACTTTCTTTCAATTTCTCCCCTTCTTCGTCTCTCTTCTCCCGCTGTCCTCTCTTTCTTCCTTCTCTCCTTCCACTGCCACCCCTGCCTCCTCCTCCTCCTCGTCTTCCTACTCCCCCTCCTCCTCCTCCTCCTCCTCCTCCTCCTCCTCCTCCTCCTCCCCCTCCCCCTCCCCCTCCCCCTCCCCCCTCCCCACGAAACAAAAATCCACACCCGGAGAGCGTCAAGTCTTTGTGGTTTTCTGGCGTTCAAATATTCAGACTCTGAAGAAGCGTGTTCAGGTACCAGGTGACAAGTGCCAGGTACCAGGTGCCAGGTAACAGGTAACAGGTGATGACGGCGCTTGTACGTGTTTAGAGAGACAACCAGCTTAACAAACAACGTTAATAGAACTACAGCGTGACCTGTATACATAGATAATGCCACCCGTTTTTATAATGGATTTATATCACAGCGAGAGCGAAGAGCAGGGATGGGCGGGGTGAGAGGGAGGGGGAGGGGGTGGAAGAGGGGAGGACGCTCAGTTAAGCCCCGTGTTAATGCATGTTTGAAGAGAGAGGAGGGACGGAGAGGGGGGGGGGGGAGGTGAATGGAGGAAGAGACGTAGTACGCTAAATCACGGTGGAGATGATATTGATGATGATGAGGAGGAGGATGGTGGGGATGGAGATGGTGATGGTGGTGGTGATCATGATGATGGTGATGGTAATGGTGATGATATCAGGAAGATGGAGATGGTGATATGATGGTGGTGATGATGATGATGATGATGATGATGATGATGATGATGATGATGATGATGATGATGATGATGATGATGATGATGATGATGATGATGATGATGATGTTGGTGGTGATGGTGATGAT
>NC_051426.1:29595905-29598405 GCF_015228065.2 Penaeus monodon
GCTACTACTACTACTGCTACTGCTACTGCTACTGCTACTGCTACTGCTACTGCTACTGCTACTGCTACTACTACTACTACTACTACTACTACTACTACTACTACTACTATTACTATTACTACTACTACTACTACTACTACAACAACCACTACAACTGCCACCACAACAACAACGACTACACAAAAAACGACACTTGGCAACTTTCTTCCTTCTTCGCTCAGGGATACTTAACAGCAATCCATAAATGAGCTCGCAGTTATGCCCAGCGCAGTCAGAGGGGAAGGAGGAAGCACTCGCTCTCTTTCAAAATTAAAAGAAAGAGAAGAGAAAAAAAGACGAAGACTTGATTGGATCGACTTTGGGATTAAGTCGACGCCGTGTTAAGGGTCGTTTAAGAATATGCTTTTGCTCGGGAGGTTTCGAAATGGAAGCGAGTGAGAGAACGAGAAGAGCGGATTCCCTGTGATTAGAAAGGAATTATGGTGGATTTCCTGATTCTGTTTTTTTTTCTTTCTCTTCTAATCTTGTGTCGCTTAGGTATTTTTTTCTTGATTTTTTTTTCTCTGTTCAGTAATTGGTGTCTTGTGATGTGGTCGACGGAAGCGGACTTAGTTGTTGCGCAAATGGGGTCTTGATTTTCAATTTTTTCGTACCATTTCTTCTTCAGATAATGTTGCTGTGAAGTTACTACTATTATAAATACAACAATAGCAGCAGCAATAGCAATAACAATAGCAACTTCTATTACTACTACTACTACTACGACTGCTACTACTACTACTACGACTGCTACTACTACTACTACTGCCACTGCAATCATTACTAAAGCTAGTACTACAGTTAACTAAAACTACTATTGCTGTCCCAACACAACATCAGTTACTACTATAACTGCCCTTGCAACTTTGACCCCTACTATAATTTTCATAACTACTACTACAACAACCACAGCAACTTCTACTACTTCTGCTACAAATTTAACAACTACGTCTACTACAACCCGTCCCATGTAACCGCGGTCCCTTCTCTCTGTCATTTTCTGGCCTCCGCTCTCCCTCGGTCATTGTTTTTTTTCTATTCCCTCTCCTAATGCATTAATTGAAAAATCAACTTGCATTAGACTTTCACCCCATACTACTGAATAATGGAGGTTGAACGCCGTGGCCACGCGCGCCTTCTCTCCAGCTTTCTTCGCAAATGAACTTGCGCCAAAGTTCCGACATTTTGCCACATAAAAAAAGAAAAAAGAAATTAAAAGAAAAAGGAAAACGCCATTGTTTATTTACGCTGCATTTTGCCATAAGCACAAGCGAGGTCTTTGGGTTCCTTGTCTCCCCTTTTGGCTGCCAGGACCCCCGTCGGTAGGACACTGGCTCTGGACTCTTCGGAAGGACCAGCTCTGTGCGTTCTCTCGGAGTCTTGGGGTCTCTCTCTCTCTCTCTCTCTCTCTCTCTCTCTCTCTCTCTCTCTCTCTCTCTCTCTCTCTCTCTCTTTCTCTCTCTCATTCTCTGCCCCTCTTTCTCCCTCCCCTTCCCCCCTTCCCCTCTCCCTCCCTCGATCCCTTCCTCCCATCATCCCCCTCCCTTTCCCCCGCCTCTCCTCCCTCTCCTCTTTCCTTCCTCCCTTTCGGATCGCAATGTCTGTGGATATTCCGTTTATTGGAAACTGCTCAGCCTCGTGTGCCGCGTCGTGTGCCTGGCCGAGCGCCTCCTCCCTCGCCTCCATTCTTGCTGTCACGGACGGCGCTGACTGATTCACAATGACAGCCGGCCAATAATTCAAAAATTCATGTGGCTACTACTAGCGGCGGTGGTGGTAGCGCGTACCGAGTGGTTGCTGTAGTACCGGGAGTGATAGTAGTAGTAGTAGGAACGGTAGTATGAAGCATTGTCATTTTCTTTTTTTCTGGTGTTAACAGGTGTTTGTGTTGTTTCATCTGTCATAAAATGCGATTTGGTTTTAGAGAGAAAAAAGGCAGAGAGAAACAAAGTTCATACTACTACTACTTTGTAAGCGGAATAGAATTAGCTTCCATAAAGAGCTATTTATAATGCTGTTTACCCGCGCTGGAGAGTCACTGCAACGCTCATCATCTCCCTCATCACCCTGTGGCCCTCCCGTCACCGTAGCTCCATCTCCCTCATCACAGCTCCATCTCCCTCATCACAGCTCTATCTCCCTCATCACAGCTCCATCTCCCTCATCACAGCTCCATCTCCCTCACCACCACCCCCATCCGCTCCCTGACCCCCTCCCCCCCGCCTGCACATGCGCCCAATCCATCTTCGTATCGACGTCAGCCGCAGGAATCACACGGCCTGGTTATGCTCTACGAGTCGTTCCGCTGAGCACGACCTCGTCCGCGCACGGATTCGTGGGGTTTCGTGCGAGGTGTGAATGGGGTGAATAAGGTTGAAGAGAGAGGGCGGGGGGGGGTAGGCCTGGGGGGGGTTGTCTTGCTTGTTCCCTTCGTTGGTTATTCGTGTGTTTTCTTGTTCTT
>NC_051426.1:29618405-29630752 GCF_015228065.2 Penaeus monodon
GACGGAGCCGCAGGACACGGGCGCCGCGCAGGGCACCACCGTCACCCTCAACTGCCAGGCCGACGGCTACCCGACGCCCTCCGTCACGTGGAAGAAGGCCACAGGTGAGCCTCTCAGTCTTTGTCTGCTTCGTCTGCACTTTTTGCTCTCCGTTCTCTCTTTGTTGCCTTGTCTGCGATTTTTGCACTCGTTCTCATGCCTTTTTCCATCTCTCTTTTTCCCTGCTGTATTTCCCATGAATCCTGTCCCCTCCCTCGCTCTCACCCCAAGTCCCAATACTGATCCCCACCCCGCCCTCGCCTCCCCTCCGAGCTAACCTCCGGCGGCGTCTCCCGCAGAGGAGGGCAGCGGCAGCAGCAGCGGCGCCTCGGCCTCGGGCCAGGGCGACTACCACGAGCTGGTGTACGGCGCGCGCGTCGAGGTCTTCAACAACGGCTCGCTGGTGTTCCGCAACGTGCAGAAGTCGACGGAGGGCCAGTACCTGTGCCAGGCGCACAACGGCATCGGCGCCGGACTCAGCAAGGTGGTCTACCTCACCGTCAACGGTGAGTCGGAGGGCGTCTGCGTTCGGGCCCTCCCCAACTGGAATAAGGATTCCCTTGAGTGTAAAGTCGTACGAGTCCTGGGTGAGTGCTTGCCATGGCTGGGGATTTGAGCCTGAATATACCGAGCTCCCTTAGAGTCGCCTTAGAGTCTTTGCCTTGATAATTATCAGCTGTGGCCTCAGCATTCAGTCCTGATTTAGTGATAGGGTGTCATAGCTTGAGAGAGAGAGAGAGAGAGAGAGAGAGAGAGAGAGAGAGAGAGAGAGAGAGAGAGAGAGAGAGAGAGAGAGAGAGAATCATCCCACTAACCCCGCCCTCCGTGTCCCCAGCGCCGGCCCACTTCCCAGAGAAAATGGGGCGCGAGGTGGTGCGCATCGGGCAGACGGCGGTGCTGCGGTGTCCTGCCCGCGGCGACCGCCCCATCGACATCTTGTGGTCCGTCGACGGCCGCCGCCTGGACCCCCACGCCGACCCCAGGTGGGCACACAAGGACTCTAGGTGAGGAGGCGCCGAGGACGGGAGGGAAGGACGCCTCCGTCAGAGAGGACGTCAGTCCATGTACTGCGCAAATGATACATTTATACTAAATAAAGACTAGATCGTTTCTGAATACATACGGCATCACTTGGGTTAGGTGATACTTAGGTGACATTGCCATACTGTTCTTGGTGAAGACAAGAACAGTAATGGTAACACAGAATCTTCACAGCCACCCTTACTTCTGCCTAGAATAAGCCAAGACACTATACAACAACAACAACAATCTCTCAGTCATAAACCTCACTCAAAGACCCGTCTCTCCCCCGTCAAGGATTGAGGTGCGCGAGGAGGTCATAGACGGTGGCCTGACCTCAGAGCTGGCTCTGACCTCCGCCGCCAGATCACACTCGGCCACTTACACCTGCCACGCCGCCAACGCCTTCGGCAGAGACACCAGGAACATCGAGCTGGTGGTGCAAGGTCTGTCGGGGAGAGTCCCTTCGCCGTCACTGGATTCTTTTCAGTTTGTCATCATCACTGTGTTTATTGCAATATTTGTGTATTCATTTATCCATGTGTTAGATAGATAGATACGCTTATTCACCAACCTATCAATTTAAGATCATCTGACTATTTTGAGAGTAATTCTTCACTTTCTATAATTGAAGCAGCAGCAACAACAACACCTATCTCACACAACCTTCATAAAACCTGAACGCAACACCCTCACCACTGAGCACGACAATAACCACAGCCTCTGCCTCTCGCCCTGCCGCAGAGGAGCCCGAGCAGCCCAAGAACCTGCGCGTGGTGGAGACGCACAGCCGTCGCGTCAAGCTGTCGTGGACGGCTCCTTACAACGGAAATTCTCCCATCCAGAACTACCTCATCCAGTATAAGTTAGCTTCCGGTACGTGCAGGAGGGATATGGTATAAGGTGTAGGATTAGGTGTAATGCTGCATCCGAGGAAGAGGACGGTATAAGGTGTAGGGTTAGGGATAAGGTAGCTTCCAATACGTGTAGGAGGGAGATGGTATAAGGTGTAGGATTAGGTGTAATGCTGCGAGGAAGAAGACGTCGTTATAAGATGTGGGATTAGGTATAAGTACGTGTAGGAGGGAGATGGTATAAGGTGTAGGATTAGGTATATGTGTAGGAGGAGGGCTTTAAAGGGTGTAATAGGATTAGGTACCAGGTAGCTTCCAAAGAGAAGAACAGTGTAAGATGAAGGATTAAGTATTAGGTAGCTTCTGGTACTGAAGGAAGAAGACGGAATAAGTTTTAGGATTAGGTGGCTTCAGGTAGGAGGAGAGCGGTATGTGGTGTAGAATCAGGCATAAGGTAGCTTCCGTTGTGTAAAGAATACTGTAAAGTAAGTTCCTGTTAGGTGATGGGTCAGTATAAGTATTCAACATGCAGTATAAATTAGATTCCTGTGCGAGTGGAAGCCAGGCGGTATCAAGTGTTAGGCTGGCTTCCGGTTTAAGTTGTAGGGTATGGGGTAAGTTAGCTTGTAAGTAAATATGTGTAGCACACGGTATAAGTTGTAGAATTCAGTATAAGTTTGCTTCTGGCGAGTGTTGAGTCCAGAATAAATTGTAAATTGCAGTATGAGTCAGTTTCCGTCTGATGCAGAAGCCGATATGTTATCAGATTCACGTAGTAACGTGTCATGGAGAAAAAAAAAAAATATATATATATACACTAAATCACGACATGTTTTAGCAATTGCAAAACAAACCTCATACGACTATGTATAAATTTTTCGTGCTAGGATTTCATCAATCATCAATTATAATGTAGTAAGCTGTTGACTGAATCACTGCTAATAAGTCAACTATATTTCCACCGACCAGTGATATCTCCATGATGGAGATTTATGCCTATAAACATGAATAACTATGAATATATAAATCTAGACCTATTACGGCTATTAAACTTTCCCATACATAAATGCAGAATTAGATTGATCATGGCCCTATGTTAAAAATTGATTAATTGAACATTATCTGTGAGTATAAATTAGTGAAATGTGAAATGCGCTTCACAGGATATAAATATGACATCATTACTCCATACTAATGATTGTTTTTTCCACCCCCCCCCCCCTCGCTGGTCCATTTCACCCCCCTCATCGCCCACCCTCGCCGTCTCCCTCTCCAACTCCCCCTTATCACTCCCCACCTCCTCGCATCCCCATCACCCCCCCCTTGGTCATATTTCCTCACGTCTACCCTCATCCTTCCCCCATCACACCGTCATCACCCTTACCACTAACCCCTACCTCCACGCATCCACCCTCCCCCGCCCACACATCCTCCCACACCCCCATTCTGCTCCATCCACATCACGCCTCCTCCCTACCCACCACCCTCCGCCCACCCACACCCCTATCACCCCTCTCCCCACCTCCGCCCACCCACACCACGCCTCCGCCCACCCACACCACGCCTCCGGCCGCCCTTCAGAGCCTTGGCCAGGGATGCCGGAGCAGCTGAGCGTGCCTGGCGAGCAGACGGAGGGCGTGATCCACGATCTCGTCCCGGCCACCGCCTACCACCTCAGGGTCACCGCCCAGAACTCCCTCGGCCTCGGCACCCCCTCCGAAGTCATCCAGGCGGCCACCGACGAGGAGGGTGAGTGAGGGACGGAGGGAAGAGGGAAAGGGAGGGTGGGGGGGAAAGGGAGGGAGGGAGGGAAAGGAAGGGAGGGAGGGAAAGGGAAAGAGAGAGGAAAAGGGAAAGAGAGAGGGAAAGGGAGGGAGAGAGGGAAAGGGAGGGAGGGAGGGAAAAGGGAGGGAGGGAGGGAAAGGGAGGGAGAGAGGGAAAGGGAGGGAGGGAGGGAAAGGGAGGGAGAGAGGGAAAGGGAGGGAGGGAGGGAAAGGGAGGGAGAGAGGGGAGGGAGGGGAGGGAAAGGGAGGGAGAGAGGGAAAGGGAGGGAGGGAGGGAAAAGGGTGGGAGGGAGGGAAAGGGAGGAGGAGGAGGGAGGGAAAGGGAGGAGAGGAGAGGAAAGGGAGGGAGAGAGGGAAAGGGAGGGAGAGAGGGAAAGGGAGGGAGAGAGGGAAAGGGAGGGAGAGAGGGAAAGGGAGGGAGAGAGGGAAAGGGAAGGGAGAGAGGGAAAGGGAGAGGGAGAGGGAGGGAGAGAGGGAAACGGAGGGAGAGAGGGAGGGTGAGGGGGAGAAAGGTGAGTGAGGGAGGCGAAGGGGGATGGAGGACGGGAGGGAAAGAGAGAGGAAGAGGAAAAGAGAGAGGGAGGGAAAGAAGGAGGGAAAGGGAAGAAGGGAAACGGGGAAAGGAGGGGGAGGGAAAAGGGGGTAAAGGAAGGGAAGAGAAGGAGCCATTGGGAGTGAGAGAAGGGAGAAGGAAGGGAAAAAGAAGGAGGGAAGAATGAGGAGGAAGGGAAGGAAGACATGTAAGGCCGAGAGAGAGAGAGAGAGAGAGAGAGAGAGAGAGAGAGAGAGAGAGAGAGAGAGAGAGAGAGAGAGAGAGAGAGAGAGAGAGAGAGAGAAGAGACAGGCTGACAGACAGACATAGACAAAAGAAAGACAGAGAGACAAAACCACAAGCAAAGCCAGATTCCCCTCTCTAACCCCCCCCCCCCCCCCCCCGCAGAACCGTCGGGTCCGCCCCAAGAGGTGCGCGTGACGCCCGAATCGTCGACGTCGCTCCGCGTGACGTGGGAGCCGCCCGCGCGAGACTTGTGGAACGGCAACATCCTCGGCTACTACGTGGGCTACAAGTCACACGTCCACGCTACGGACTACAACATCCAGACGGTCGAGGTGAGGCGGCGTGGCCTCTGTAGGGTCATTTCGTGGATTCGTAACATCATTTCGCTGTTTTGCATTTAGTTAGTTGACATCATTTAGGCGCTTCGTAAACATCATTCAGTCAATTTGTAAAATCATCTAGCTGTTTTGTAATATTATTTTGTTATTTCGTATATTTTTATTTATTTATTTACACACACAAACACACACACACACACACACACACACACACACACACACACACACACACACACACACACACACACACACACACACACACACACACACACACACACACATATATATGTATGTATATATATATATATATATATATATATATATATATATATATATATATATATATATATTTATTTATTTATTTATTTATTTATTTGCACACACACAACCACAACCGAACAATCAGACCCTCTGACCGGTGCCCTCCTGCCTCTCCTCCGCCAGGTCGGGTCGGCGTACGGGGGCAGCACCACCCTGTCGGGGCTGCAGCAGTACACTCGCTACGAGGTGGTGGTTCAGGCCTTCAACAACCGCGGCGTCGGACCGCTCTCGCCCCCCGTCATCGCCACCACGGAGGAGGACGGTGAGTGGCTGGTGCTGGTTGACGCTCATTGTGGTGCGTGATGGTGAGTGATGGTGGTTGATGGTGAGTGATGGTGGTTGATGGTGAGTGATGGTGGTTGATGGTGGTTGATGGTGAGTGATGGTGAGTGATGGTGAGTGATTGCGGTGATTGATGGTGATTGTGACTGATAGGGTTTGATAATGAGAATAATAAGTACTTGGTAGTTCTTGAAGATAGTGACTGATGAATGATGATTGATTGATGAGTGATTGGCACTGATGAGCAGCATTGATGATGATTGATGATAATGAGAGTGATTAGTAGTTTGATATTGACTGATAGTGATTGGAGAATATGTACTGAATGAGTCCTGTGAAAAAAGGCATTCCTCATGATGTGGAGATCATTATAAATCCCAACTGTGACGTGTAAGAAACATAATGTTTACATTATCTTTTCTTACTCCTTCTGTGTGCCAAGGTAAAGGGAAAATTAAAGGGCTTTCTGTTGTGTTAGTTGCAGATTTTAGCTTTGGTTTAGAATTCTGGCTCATAATTTATTTTTTCTTCGGCTTCTGTCTTGCTACAATTCCTATTACATGAGAAGTGATGACTTACAATTGCTTAAGATTTGCCGAAGTACGATGAAGTTTTAATATGACTGTGAAGGTACTGATTGATAAGATAAAATTTCAACCATTACTAAAAGAGATATTATCATAAACTTGCTCATCATGTAAAGTTTGTTCACTCTTGCTTTCCAATCTGAGCTCACCAGTTGTGGGTGGATCCCGGTGCCCTGCACGCCCACCCGCCCGTAGCATGCCCCCCCCCCAGCCGTGCCCCTAACGCTCCCACCTCCCCCAGCCGTGCCCCTAACGCTCCCACCTCCCCCAGCCGTGCCTCTAACCGCCTAGCTCCCCGAGCCATGCCCTTCACCCTTGCCCAGCTCCCCCAGCCGTGTCCTAGCCATCCCACCAGCCGTGCCCTAACTCATGCCCTCCCCGCAGCGCCCAGCCTGCCCCCGGAGACGATCCGGTGCGAGGCGACGTCGTCCCAGAGCATCTCGGTGGCGTGGCGCCCGCCGCCCGTGCGCGGCCAGAACGGCCTCATCAAGGGCTACCGCGTCCTGTACCGGCCGGCCACTGACTACCCAGGTATGTATCGGCAAGAAGGTCCTGCCCCTTTGTGTTGGCTTTAGCTTTTACGTTGTTTTTTTGGGTCACGAGTTAAACAGGGGGAAAATGCTTGCGTTCATTTCCCCCTTTCATTTTTTATTCTCGTCATTCTGTTATTTTTTGCCAACCCTTCTTTATCCATTGTTGTCTGTTAATTTTTGCCTTTTTCCCTTGACTTCGGCGGGGGAGACCTTTGTTGGTGCGTCGGTTAATCCTTTTGATGCAACGACAGATCCTCCACACCAACTAGATACTCCCTCGGCAGATGAGGAAGCTCAGGCGGAGACCACGGCCGAAAGCACCAACATCTTCAGCCTCGAGAAGTACACCAACTACAGCATCAGCGTCCTCGCCTACACCAGCGCCGGCGACGGGGTACCCTCTTCGCCCGTCTACTGCAGGACGCTGCAGGATGGTCAGTGCCTCGCCCTTCGTGCTTTGCTGTCGAGGGCTGTTTTCTTGTGTTCTCTGTGTTATACGAGGGAGTAGGCCCTTTTTGAAAGTGATATCAGGATTTTGTGGTATATTTAAGTGTTGGATTGGCTTTACTTACTTGTTTCTTATTGACATAGCAATACTTTTGTGATACGTTTAGTTTTCAAATGCAAAATGAATATAATAATACAATGCACCACATGCGTTCAAATTTTTACATCCGGAAAAAAAATCTTAAACGCCATTTCACTCGACGTATTTTCCTTCCCTCTCCCTCCCCGGTGCCCCTGCAGTGCCCGACGCCCCCGCCGGGATCAAGGCCGTCATCAGCTCTGCCAAGACGGTGCTGGTGACCTGGTTGCCGCCGGCCAAGGTCAACGGGATCCTGACGAAGTACACGCTCTACATGGCCGTCAGCAGCCAGGGGAGCCGGGTCAGTTACCTTTGGATTGCAGTTACTTTTGCGAACGCACTGCGAGCCATTATTTTAGCCTTATTTGTTATCAGTGTCACTCATTAAATTCTTGCTATTATATCAAAATTCATATTTTTTACACGTTGATGATATCAGTACTCCATAAAGTATACACAGTATAAAGTATATCCAGTACAGTATATATAGTATGAAAATAAAGTACTGTGCAGTATATATATATATATATATATATATATATATATATATATATATATATATATATATATATATATATATATATATATATATATATATATATATATAAAACACACACACACACACACACACACACACACACACACACACACACACACACACACACACACACACACACACACACACACACACACACACACACAGAGTGTATGACCACTATAACGTCATAGATTATGCCTGTTATCGTTACTATTCGAATGCTGTCACTAAGAATCTCTCTCTCCAGATGGCCTGACAAGAAAGCACATTTTCCGCTGTCAGTTTTATTGCTGTTGAACTTCTCACACTTTCCTTGCTATCTTGTTGAACTTCCTTGTTTATCTTTATTTTACTTACGTTTGACCATACTTATAGTGACTTCCTTGCTCTTGAACTAACATTCAGCTTTCCTGTGACTTACAGTTGACTTGATTACCTCTGGACTCGCTTCAGTTTACTTGCAGTTAACTCGTGTTCCATTTTTTTTTTACCTTTTACTACATTGCCTCTCTCCTCATTCCTTAATTTACCATAGGCCATTAACCTGTTTACCTCCTATATCCCTTTTGCTTATCCTACTTACAGTCACCTTTAGCTTAGTCTAACTACGGTTAACTTGCCTTTGTCTTTTACTCTTTCATCGGTTCTCCTTCGCTTATGTTAACTTACCTTTACATTCTAACATTTAAGCAATTCTCTCTCGCTTAACTTAACTTGCCGTTACTAACCTTAGACTGTTCAACATTCCCCTTACGCTTACCCTACCTTCTTCTAATCTACCTTTACGCCTTTAACCATTCGCCAGTTACCTTTCGCCTTACCTTTACCAACCTTCCACGCATTCCCCTTCGCTTACCCCCCGTCCCTCCCCCCAGAGAGAGCTCCCCTCGCGCACCCTGGGCCCGGCCGAGACCTCGTACGTGGCGGAGAGCGTCAGCACCAAGGACAAGTACGAGTTCTGGGTGTCAGCCTCGACGCAGAAGGGCGAGGGGAAGGCCACGGGCAAGATCGAGGTCCATCCGAGCAGCAAAGGTAAGGGAGACGCGCCCTTTTGTTGTGCTGTGTGGGGAAGGGGAGGGGAGGAAGGGGGAGGGAAGGGAAGGGAAGGGAAGGGAAGGGAAGGGAAGGGAAGGGAAGGAAAGGGGAGGGAAGGGAAGGGAAGGGAAGGAAAGGGGAGGGAAGGGAAGGGAAGGGAAGGGATTGGAAAAGAATGGAAGGGGAAGGGAAGGGAAGGGAGAGAATAGGATGGGTGGAATGGGACGAATGAGGAGAGGAAAGAGAAGGGGAGGGAGGGGAGAGGAGGGGTGGATAAGGGATGGAATGGGGAGGCGAGACTAGGGGAGGGGAGGAAGGAAGGGGAAATGAAGTAAACTGAAGTGTAGGGAAGTGTTTCGGTCTTTTTTGTCGGCAAGTCGAAGCTCCGTTAGAGAGGTAAGGGGAAGGGGGGGGGGTAAGAACGGCGAGGGGAAGGGAAAGGGAAAGTCAGTTTTGCGCAAGTTGGAAGCAAAGGTAATGGGGTAAACTTTTTTACTGTTGTATGGAGAGGAGAGGCACATTTTGGGTAATTTCGGTTGGTGAGGTTGTGGAAGGGAAAGGGAGGAGGTAAGAATGGCAAGGCAAAGGTAAAGGGAAGTGTCTGGATCTCTCTGTAGGCGAGGCAGATGTCCGTCCGGAAGGCAAAGGGCTAAGGAAGAGAAAGTTCACTCGTGCTTCTGTTTACTGGCAAGACCGGGGTTCATCTGAAGGGCAAAAGTGTGTGTGTGTGCGTGTGTGTGTGTGTGTGTGTGTGTGTGTGTGTGTGTGTGTGTGTGTGTGTGTGTGTGTGTGTGTGTGTGTGTGTGTGTGTGTGTGTGTGTGTGTGTGTGTGTGTGTGTGTGTGCCTGAGAGTACGTGTATATGTGCATGTATGTGCGTGTGCATGTTCGTGTGTTCTATTGGTAATCCTCGCACTGTCCATCCCCTTCGCCTGAGCGCCCCTCGCCTCTCTCTCAGTCAGAGCCCAGATCGCGTCCTTCGGCGGCCCCCTGGAGGTGGCGTGGAAGGAGGACGTGCGGCTGCAGTGCCACTCCGTCGGGGAGCCTCCGCCAGACATCGAGTGGAAGCTCAACGGCAACAAGATCACTCCCTCAGACAGAATACAGGTAATAAATGCTTTCTGCGGAGACTCGCGGGAGGGGAAGTCACAGGCGGGTAGTGATTTTAGATCAGAGATTATAACATTTAAGTAAAACAATAAATCAATATATTGTGATTAATTTTAGATTAAAGATTATAGAATTCAATTAAAGCAATAGATCTATATATTGTGATTATGATCTGTATTATCTGTACAGGCAAACATAATATTACAGTTAAAAAGACACTATATTCCTTAAATACCGGATGTCGGATGTCGTTAGCAGACACTTTAAAAGACACACTGACTTTCCAGATTCCCTTGAATATTAAATCGATACCGATAAAAAACGAGATACTCGGATATTATCAACAAACAACATACCACAAAAAACGCCCCGACTTTCCAGTTTATCAAAACTTTTGCATAATCCCAAAAAGAAAGCGAGGTGATTTGCAACATTCAACATAAAGCTCTAGTCTTCTCACGTTCTCTTAAATGTTTTGAGTAATCCTTAAAGAAAATTAGCCATTCTGACGTAATTTGCAACAAACAACAAACGTAAACAAATACCCTGACTATCCATGTTCCCTCAATATTACAATCCAGAAGGAAAGGAGGCATTCGAGTCCTGTTTACCAGCAACACCTTGAATTGCCAGTAATTGAAGGGTTTAATTAATGCATGGTCATGATTGATGCTGTTTTATGTGCCATTATGATCATTTCTTGCTAAATATATCACTTCATAAATCATCCTTTTGCTCAGTAATGACAAGATTAGTATAGGAATTGCATAGAGTATACACAGTATAAAGTATATTCATTGCAGTATACTCGTGATAAAAATAAAGCAATTGCATAAGCCAAAGAATGAAAACCAGAGTATGTGCAGCATTCTTCATACAGCACAACACAAGAGGAAACGAGACCATCAGACACCACAGACAAGCAAACACCTCCCTTAACCGCCGCCTCGATTTCCCAGGTTCGTCCCAACGGATCGCTGTTCATCCGGGACGTGCAGAAAACGGACGCGGGGAACCTGAGCTGCGCGGCCGTCAACACGCACGGCACGGACAGCATCACGTACATTCTTACTGTGCAGGGTGAGTGCGGGGGGGACGGGCGCTGGGGAAGGGGAGGGGAGGTGGGGGTGGGGAGTGGGAGTGAGTATAGGAAGGGAATAGAGAGTAAAAAATTCCAATAATATATATTTTTTCTTTTTAGTGAAAAGAAATCGAGTCAAGTGAGTGTCTCTCAAATAGTTATATTGTTCTAATAACATTCTTATTAAATTCAAGAATTGCATTATGTGTATTTATGTATTAGGTTACTTATTTCGAATCACAATGTGCAAACATTGATTATTAATGTAAGAAATTCTTTGATAATATCATAGTAACGGATATAATAGTTTGTTGGTGTTTGCACATGAAAATCAATGAATGAAGTCCACGCTAAACGAACTAAATCCATTACGTTCCGAATCCTACAAATATTCACATGTTAATGTACTTAAACCGAAAGCATAAAATATTTTCTAAAAGCTGAAATATCTGTTACTTTTTTTTGTCCACATAGAGTTTCACAGCACATTCCTCATTAAATGTCCAACATCACTTTACAATGTCCCCCCCCCACCTCAGTCCCGCCCGCGCCGCCCACGCTCTACGTCCAAGGGAGTTCCAGAGACGCCCTCACTCTGCGCTGGAGCCTCCGCCCGCACCACGCCCTCGTCAGGGGCTACATCCTCAACTACAAGCGGGAATACGGCAACTGGGAGGAGGTGCGTTTGTTTACTTTTTTTGCTGTTGTTTTACTTTGGAAGAAGTGGGACCCTGTGTTTGTTTGCGTTTTTGTAGTTGTTCTACGCTGGGAAGCCTTTTCTTTATTATATGCCTAAAGAGAATCAGTAAATCCTTAGGAACTGTGGAGATTTTGATTGTATTTCTGGTTGTTAACAATAATGGCCTGTCTATTTATGGATATGTAGACAGTGCAGGAGGTTTTTGCCTACTTTCTGTAAGCTGTATTTATGTTAACAGCATTATGTTTTCATGTAGATGAGAAAAGAATCGAGGAATCAGAAACACCATAGTTGCTCGGTGAAGTTAGGATAAACTTTCTTCTCTTTTTTCACACTCGGTGCCCTGTTAGGGCACGACATTCAATCTGAGGGCAGCATTTGCTTCATATCCAGTTTATCATCATCATTATCATTATCATTATCATTATCATTATCATTATCATTATCATTATCATCGTCATCGTCATCGTCATCGTCATCGTCATCATCATCACCATTATCATCAATCATCAATCATTTCTATTATCATTATCGCTACTACTAGAACTACAATAAGTATCATAACTGAATCCGAAACCCGGCCCCAGGTGGAGCTCCACACGGCCAGGACCACCCACACGCTGTCCGGCCTCGTCTGCGGGTCCCGCTACCAGCTCTACGTCACCGCCTACAACAAGGTGGGCACAGGACTGCCCTCGGAGATTCTCACCACCTCCACCAAGGGGTCGGGTAAGTTGGGCTCCTGCACCTTAGTAGAGTACA
>NC_051426.1:29635852-29648352 GCF_015228065.2 Penaeus monodon
AGGATATCTGCCCTTACGCGACCTTCCAGCTGCCTGCCGTGCCCAAGAGCCAGTACGGCGAGAGCACGGACTCGGGCATCGTCTACTCCGGGCCGTATCACTCCGTGCAGGGGGCCTTCGTCTACCACGACCCCAAGATGGCTCCTCTCGAAACCTTCCCTCTCAGACATGTACGTTGGGGAGTAGTGGGGGGGTGCATTGGTGGGTAAGGGAGGGGGTGGATCGGGGTTAGTGGGAGTTAGAGGGTGTCAGTGGGTGCTAGTGGAAGTTCGTGAATGTAAGTGAGTATTTCTGTGATGGATTTTTTTTTATGATAATGATAATAATAATGATAATAACAACACTGCCAACAACGATAAATACCTAGATTTTGGCTTTCCTTCAATGCCTCATGATAACCCTTGACGCTCCTTCGGCAGCAAAAGGAGCCGGAATACACGAAGGTCAGAAGAAAAGGCAGGCGGGATCCACACGTCGAGAGTACAGGTGGGCGCTGTGAGGAGGCGGCCGTTGCTGATGACCTCTTCCTGTTGTTCGACCTTTTTAAAACGTTTTTTATGCTTATTTTCCTCTTTTATTATTATTATTGTTGTTTTACACTGTTTTTGAAGAAAAAAGTATTAATGTAATTGTTGTTCGTAGACGATTTCGTGTTATTACCAATGTTTTTGTTCATTATCACAATTTTCTATATTATCTACATTTCATAAATTCTTCGTCTTCCTATTCTGTTCTATAATTATTTGCATTTTCTTTTATTTTTGCATTATCTGTATTTAGTAGTTAGTATTATATTTCCTGTGTTATTTACTATTGTTCTCTACTGTCTCAGTCTTACTTAAGAACTTGTAACCCAACAGTTAACACAGAAATCTAATTACGATTTTATTACAGATCAATCACAGGATAGAGAGAAAGGGGCTTTTGCTCTCTTGCCAAATGACTTTATCCAGAAGATGAAACTTTAAGAATGACAGCTGTAAATTGTAGAATAGGATGTGGTGCTGTTATCTGCCAATTCCTTTTATTGAGGAAGATGAAAGGGCATTCATTTCCTCTTTCATAAAACAAACGATTTATGCATATTAGAAGCTGGAGGAATCGGATCAGGAGAAATAAGATTTTATAGAGTATCGATAGCCTTGAGATTACGAGATTTTATTGTGATTTTCAAACATCGTCTCCTTCTCAGTCTCATGTAACACATCTTTTAGCTATCACCCTTAATATCTATCACATGTTTTCGTGTATTTATCAATGTCATCATTTTTTATCTATTCACATTTATCAGACCTTTTCTTCTATGTGTCACATTTATCACATCTCTTCATCTATTTATCACATCTTTTCATCTATTTATCACGCCTTTTAATCTATTTATCACATCTTTTAATCTACTTACCACATCTCTTCATCTATTTACCACATCTTTTCATCTATTTACCACATTTACCGCACCTTTCGTCTCGCTCCCACCCCAGTCCCTAACCCTGCCCTTCCCACCCGCAGAGTCAGACAACTTAGGTAGTACAGATTCGGAGGTGAAGAAGATCCTGTCGCTGCACATGCCCATCAGCGAGTACGATACCCAGGGCAGCGACTCGGAGGGCCCTGGACCCAGGGACTCCCCCCCGACCTTCGCGGAGTCGGCCGGTCTCGCCCACGCCCACATCCACGCCCATCCTGCCCATAGTAGCAGATCACGTCCCGAGTCTGCCATAAGTCAGATCCGAAGTAGTACAGATATTTTCAAGCACCGCGTCAGGAGCAGACAGCAAGGTAAGGGCGGGGACGAGTCATGCTGAAAATAAATGTTTTAAAGGTGTGAATGAGAAAAATATGAATGAGAACGAATGTCTTCATAACACAGGAGCTGTAATTAACCTGTATCTTCGTCGGAAAAGCATAATGAAACCGGTTAAATACATCTCTTGTAATGGAAGATATTAATTCTTAGTCATACCTTTTCTACTCCATTAAAAGTACCTGGGCGTGGGAGATGAGGGTCGTCGTGGGAGGACCAGTTGTTATAGTGAATGGTATTAATGGCGATTGTTATTGTTATTGCAATCGTTTGTGGTAATTGTTATCGTTATGATTATTTTTCGCCGTTATGAGAAAGTTTCTGCGTCATGCCGAAGGACATAAACTGTCGGATATCCGTGTTGCAATTGTATTGTCTGTATTCCTTAGCCGAGCAAAGTTGTTATTTGGTTTTTACACCAGAAATAAAACACACACACACACACACACACACACACACACACACACACACACACACACACACACACACACACACACACACACACACACACACACACGCACACACGCACGCACGCACGCACGCACGCACGCACCCCCACACACACCCAACCGAGCCCCCGAGCCTCCCTCTCGAACCTCCTCCTCCTCCGCCCGCAGAACCCGTCAAGTCGCAGGAGAACAGCAGCTCCTCGACCGACACCTCGAGCTCGGGGCGGCGGGCGCATCCGCGGCGGGGAAAGAAGTCCACCAAGCGGCAGAGTCGCTCGACCTCGAGGACAGGCTTCGAGGAAACGTCCTTCAGGTGAGCAGGAGTGAAGGATCTGTCTTGTATTGATCAGTTTTATTATTTATTTATTTATCACCATTATTATTTATGTATTGTTATTATTATTATTTATTTATTGTAATTATTATTTTTTTGACGTTGGTGCTGGGGGATTTTTTTTTACGTCGGCGCTGAGGGGTTACGAGCCGAGGATTTTTTAAGTTTTTGTTAGATAGGAGAAAAAGAAAAAGAAAAGATGTTTGCGGGTAATTTTTTAGGCTCAATTTGATTAAAAAGGAAACATATTTTTGTGCGTATTTTTAGTGTCATTATTAAGAAAGGAAATTAATAATTAACATTTTTCTCTTTAGCTATTTGCTTTGTTTTAGAGTTTAGTCTAAATATTTTGTTATAAGTATTGCCCTTAGATGAAATGGGATACGAGCTCATTTTGATCAATCTATTTGAATTTAATTTTTGAGAAAGTTTCACTCATGTGCACTGGGATTTTATGAATAATTAGGAAATAATTGTATGATTTGCTTAAAGGAAAAAAAGTTTAAGTCAAATGAGTGACTGCGTTTTGTATGAATGTCTGTGGTTATACATAAACTCTATAATGTGGTTTGTGTTTCGTTTATTTTGTTAACTAACCGAGACTTTAATTTGCATGACTACAAGACTAGAAAAAGTCATATTATTTACATTACACAGGGATATATTTTTAAAAGATAATTTCTTTATTTTTAGAAATTGCATGTACTGATATTCATGTATTGCAGGAGAGAAATATGTTGGTAAAAGCAAGACAATTTCATTCATTTTAGAAGATAGAATATTTTGCAATTTCTGTTGATGCTTTTAGGAGAGACAAAAAAAATGTTTTGTAACATCTGCTATTTATTTAGTGTTCTGTTTGATATGACAGTTATTATGTATCCAGATAGAGTTTATATTTCATCTCTCTTTCTCATTTCTCGTTTCTCTTTTGTTTCTTTCAAATTTCACAACCATTGCCATATCCATGAGGGAAGAATGAAAACACCACATATGCAGTCATCACAAATTCATTATCTTATATTCATGTTATGTATATAAAAAGGAAAAAAAAATGTATTTAAAATAGAAATATGAATCGTCACAAAAAAAAAAAAAAAAAAAAAAAAAAAAAAAAAAAATATATATATATATATATATATATATATATATATATATATAATATATATATATATATATATATATTGTTATACGTGTAGTTGTAAAAATCAAAAAATGTTAATAGTAATCTGTGTGTGAATTTGTGCGACTCGAAGGCTTCGTGCGTGCACTCTTCCCCATGCCTCTGGTCCTCTGGTTGCCTCAGCCTGTGGTTCAGAGAGGCTCATTGTCCTTAATCACTCTCATTACATTCTTCGCCTTCAATCTGCTTTTGTTTGTTTCTCATTTATCTGATAATGGTCTTAGTTATCATCGTTTTCATTGGCTTTATTTTTCTTTTTAATTTGTCTCTCTCTTGTTACTTGAAATGTGATTCATATGTATCATCATTGTTACTTTCTTTTTCTTTATTTTTATGTGAAATGTAGATATCAACTACCATCATTTTTCTCTTATTTTACATAAAATGTAGTTCTTAGTTGTCATCATTATTATTCTTTTCTTTTCATCCATTTTCCGAGATGCAGTTCACGATAATCACCATCACTGCGCCTTTCTCTCTCTCTCTCCTTTCTCTTATATTTTTTACGTAGCTCTTAACCATCATCATCCTCACCATCACGACTTGATTTTCATTCTTCTCCGACCATCATTCCCTGAAATATTCATCTGAGAATCACCTGTAGGACACTCACCTGTTAACGCGTGTATGGGCCTTGTCTTGTACGTTTGCCAATTCTCTCCCAGGCCTATCAAGTGAGCAGGTCGCACCGAGTTTTGGAGGAGGTCGACCCCGTGGGCATGCGGGCGGGCAGAGCGGGCGAGGTCAGTGACCCCAAGCCTCTTGACTCAACCACATACCCACTTATGGTTGTTATCCACACAAAC
The DNA here is from genome assembly GCF_015228065.2 of Penaeus monodon. Lineage (NCBI taxonomy): Eukaryota > Metazoa > Arthropoda > Malacostraca > Decapoda > Penaeidae > Penaeus > Penaeus monodon. Next base: position 29,640,429 of record NC_051426.1, read on the forward strand.
ACACACACTCAAAGACCTCCTCACTGCCCCCTTCCCGTTCTTGGATCTCGCCTCCTCGTTTTTTTTTCTTATCTCGTTCTCGCTAGCATCCTGCGTCTGTCTGTCTCTTTCTCTGCCTGTTTGTCTTTTTGTCTGTCCGCCTTTCTCTCTGTCTGCCTATCTGCCTCTCTCTCTCTCTCTCTCTCTCTCTCTCTCTCTCTCTCTCTCTCTCTCTCTCTCTCTCTCTCTCTCTCTATCTATCTATCTCTCTCTCTCTCTCTCTCTCTCCTTTCCCCTTTCTCCATCTCCCACTCTCTCCCTTCTTCCCTCTCCTCTCTCGCTCACTCACTCTTCTTCCCTCTCCGTCTATCCCTTCCCCTCTCTCCATCTCTCTCTCTTCACACCCTCCCTCTCTCTCCCCCTCACTTCTTTCTCCCTCTTCTCCCCCTCCTCCCTGGACCCCACCCGCCCCCGAGTAACCCGTTCGAGACCAAACCGGCGTGGAAGTCAGTGTGGTTTTCCTTGATCTTGCGTGTGGCTTTTGGACCGCCACGAACCCCTGTGTGTGGGCTTGATTCACCCTGTCAAGTCAGCCAACTCACCCTTTTTTCAATCTGCTTGCTCGAGTGTTGGCAACTTGTCACCCTGTCTTCCACTTCTTCTTTTCCTTTTGTCCACTTATCTGTTCCCATGTCTTAGTTCCTCTCTGTTCGCCGTCCCTCTTCGCCTGTGTTACCCCGTTTTCTTTTCTTTTAGATCCATATTTTTTTCTGATATTGATTTATTTTTTAGACAAGTCACCCTTTACAACAAACCACAATCACCCTTCTCACGGATTTTTCGTTTTTTGAAGTCCAATGACTCGTTTTTTTTTATCCAGCAAAAACTATTTTTCTCTGCTATCACCCATTCCCCAATTTTCAACGTTAGTGTCTTTCGCATTCATAATTGACTATTTACCTGTTATGTTTTTCGTCATTTCCCCTTTCATTTTTTAAAATCTGTTTTTTACAAATCCATTACTTTCTTTCTATATTCTCCTGGCAATATTTAAACCTTGTATCTTTCTCCCAGTGAAACTCCTCCCCATAAATCCTATATCCTCCACCCACTTAATTCATTCTCATGGTTGTTTACTTTACATTCCATTTCATTTTTTTTAGTAAATGTTCCTCCAAATTTAGGATTTCATTCCGACCGTACATTCTCCCATCTCTTCTTCCCTTTCCCCCTCGCCACCTTTCTCGTCTGTCTCCCTTCCTCCTTTGTTCTCCCTCCCTCCCTCCCTTCTTTTTACCCTCTCTTCTCGCCTGTCTTACTCTGGTCTCCTTCTCGACCCCCCCCCCCCCCCACCGATCGACACACTTGTGGCTCCCAAATCGCTGTACTGCAGACCCTTCCAGCCCTTTGTACTTCTCCCCGCCGTTAGAAGTCTGATTGCACCACCCTTAAGCATAGGAGGATGTACCCTTGTCCCGCCTGGCTTTGTTTAACACTGGACATGAATCCATAGGCAAGACTTTTATGGTAGACTTCGGATTTTTATATCTCTAGACTGTAGCCTTTTGAAAGCCCGTTCATAGGTTCTGTTGATATATATATATATATACACACATATCTATATATCTGCATACTGGAGTAGTAGCAGTGTTTATTTTCTCTCTCCCTGCATGCCATGGGGAAACTTGTGTAAGAAGTTTCTCTCATCTTGTTAAAGAAAATCTTCATGTTACAGCCAGGTTACTTGTGTTATCCTTTGTTCGATGGTGTGACACGTTAGAACGGAAATAGAGATGACAAACATGAACAGGCTAGAGATAAGATATTTACAGTTACCATTTTCTTTCATTATATATATATATATATATATATATATATATATATATATATATATATATATATATATATATATATATTTTTTTTTTTTTTTTTTTTTTTTTTTTTTTTTTTTTTTTTTTTTTTTTTTTTTTTTTTTTTTGGTATTACTGAAATGCGTACGATAAAAGAAACGTCTCAAATCAAGGTGTTACAGGATTTGAATAATCTATTATAAATATAAGTTTTTATTCTTTTAGATTTTAGGAAGTGCTGAGAGGCCCAGAAGGCGTCTGGTTCGGCACAGTGATTGCCCTTTAAATGTTATTACGTATATTATAGGCGGTCTAGACGTGCATGGATGACAGGGGTCTGCTTTCTAGTGCGTTTGGAAGATCAATTCTCGTCGGAATTTCGATTGGACGAACTCCCTCGTTCAGCGCATAATGTCTGCCGATTTTGTTTACGTTGTGCTTGTGATTATTGATTTTCCACTTTAGTTTTTAAGTTTAGGTTGTGACAGTGTCTCCGAGGAAGACAAATGCAAAACGGCCCAGACTTTCAAATGACGGAAATTCGTACCTACATGAAGACATGGACACAGATGCACAAGCACTACATACTTGCAAAATTATAAGCATATCACACACACACACACACACACACACACACACACACACACACAGACTGACAGTAACGTACCTCCTCTTCCCCTTGTCCTTTACCTCCTGCAAAACTTTGCAACTCTCCCTTCATACTACCCGAGACGCAAGTTTGTGCAACTGACACTCATTTGGATTGCATATGATGTTGCTCTGGTTCCTTTCTCCCCTTGTGCCGCCCCCCCTCCCTACGTGAATGTTGTGATGCTACAGGTGTTCGAAATCTGAAGCTTTTTCGTTGTGGTGCCTCTTGGGTATGGTGTCTCCTGCATGGAATTCTGGGAGTTGTGAAAGTGAAGGTAAATCTTCAGTATTTTGCAAGTTTCTTTTTATTTACAGTCTTTTGTTTATATCTTTTATTTGCAGTATTTTGTTCGGTGTTTCTTCGTGAGGTGGACAATTATGCGTTATTTTCAGATTTCTATTAGAATCATCTGTGTCCTTAGATTTGTCTGTCCCCAGAAAGTTTCATCTCTTTCTGCATTTTTATGTTCCATCTTCCTGTGACCGTTTTTTGTATTAGTTTTACCCGTTCATTACCCTCTTAAAAAGGTGAAAGGTTGGTGTCCCAGAGAGAAAAAACAAACTCTTGTACGCTAGGAAACTGAATTCACTAGTTCACTTTGTTCCTGCTCTCCGCTGTTCTCCTTCTCCCCCCTAATTTATTGTTTTATACACTCGCGTATTTGATTGTTTTCTGTGTCTGATAAGAGTTCCGTGATCCCGTTTGTTTATCAACTTACTTCTCCTAGTAAAGATGTGACATTTTCTGTTTGTCCGTCCGTCTGTCTGTCTGTCTGCCTGCATCTCTCTCTCTCTCTCTCTCTCTCTCTCTCTCTCTCTCTCTCTCTCTCCTTCTTACTTCCTCGTACACAACAGAAACTCACCCATCCTACCAATAGACCTCTATATCTAAACTCTTGCCCGCAAACCACAAGGACTGGTGGATCACTTAGTCTGAAAATAAATTTCCCGAGTACCTCTTCCCCATCTCTCCTTCCCTTCCTCTTTTATCAGTTATACCATTCCCCTGGTATACCAAACGCAACTTCTTCGTCTGGTTGGTTTGGGAAAGATTGATGCTGTAGACTCCACTTGCAAGCCTTTCCAGTAACAGTTGTTTTTCTCCTCTTTAAAAGACAGTGTTATAGCCTCACTAACTATTTTCGAATTAGGGTAGATTGGTTACTTTATTTTAAATCTAGTCTACTTGATTATTCGTGCTTCCACACATGTACTTATTTAGTATGGTTAGATTCCAGTGTCTAAGTTGTCTACTCTCACCTTGGAAAATGTTTGTTACATGTATAATTTATAATTCATGGGATGAATTACTCACTTTTTTAATGTACAAAAATGTATTTGATATCAGAGCTATCGCTGTACCATGATGTGTCTTCTAGGGAAGCATTTTTTTCCTCTTTTTTACTTATACTTCGTTTCCCCAATTCCGAATGAGCCTTTCTCGTCTCCTCCCTTCCAAGTCCCTAAGGATAAGTCCGATATGCGAAGCTTAGCCTCGCCCGGGCTGTGCCATGAGGGGAGCCCGGCCTGTGTCGACGAATGCCGACTCGCTCACGTGTGTCAGCTGGTGCTGACTCGGCTGAACCGAGTCCTTACCCGCCGTGGTGCCCAGCCACGGCTGTAACCTCCGGGCGACAGTTGCAACTTCTCGCGCCTGGGCGGGGCGCGAACCGCCGACCCCTCGGATGAGAGGCCGACGCGTTACCACTGTACTAGCCCGGAGGCTTCCAGTCCCTCTTCTTGTGTTCGTTTTATGTATCTTTCAGAGAGAGTTGCCTGTTATTGTTAATTTTTTGTTTTGTTCCAATGCATTCTAACATATAGACGGATAAAACAGAGGAATATCTGATCTTTAGACTTGAATAAGCATTTCCTAAACGGAGAAGTTAATTGAGGTTTATCGAAGGTAATGTGTTTTGATTTTCTTTTCCCTATTTCTTATAATGTCTTAATGGCTGACCCTTTGGTGTTCCTTTTTGCTTTTTAGTTAACGTTGTGGACTCAGGCATCGAAAAGAGCGATTTTATGCACTAAAACATATTTTAGGATGTTTACGGCATATTTATGGTCCACTTCTGTCGTGTAGATGGCGATCTTGCATTCTGCTGAAGTGACTTATTTCCTTTAGGTGGATGGAGAAAAACAATTATGAAAAAGTAACAGTACTTCCCCAAAACCACAGCTGCATAGGATAATATGACATTGCATATATATTACTAATACTAACTAGATATTTCACGTGGGTTTGTGTGCTGGACGGGATGGACGTAAACAACAAAGATGGCGGCCGATGAGCTAGTTCTTCATCTTCTTATAGAAATAGCTGTGGTTTGTGCTGGAGAGGTCTGTTGCTCCCGATAAGGATTGCCTCACGTCCGGTCTCCATGGTCAGATATAGCCAGTTGACTTGCTCTTGTGCATTTGGACTCTGTAATTCTTTCGGGTAAATGAAAATCGACTAATATAGTCGTCTTGCAGCTATTGTTGAACCATGGTTAGGGAGGAATTGTCTTGAGAAAAAAGTGAAGATCGCCTTCCGTTGTGAAGTATGGAAGCTTCTATGTCAGAGGTTAGAACAGGCTAAGATCTCCTGCCTACAAGCGTTATGTAATAGAATAAAACTTTCTATAAAACAACAACAACACTTCACCAGGAATATCAACATTCGGATGCACTGAATGCTGAATACACTTCCATAACTGAAATCCAACTGTCTTTGACGGCGCTGTCCTTTGAACGCTGTACTTGTGTCTGTGGTTCTCCACCGCCACCCACTCATTCTGTGCTTTGCCAAACACGCAGTATAAAAGCCTGTTACTTCTCATACAATGTCAACGAAAGCTTCAGGTGTGGCACTGTGGCACTGCATGTTTTTTTATGTGTGGATATGGAATTATATATGTCGATAAATGCACAATTCATTGGACTGTGTGGCTCAGGTGATCATGAATTTCTGCTCATACTGCGGTTTTCCACGTTTCAGAAATAGGAAGTAGATGTGTGTGATTTTTTCATATATATATATATTTTTTTCGAGATTTGATATCCTTTTGATGATAAGTTCATGTAATATATGTGTTTTATTTAAAAAAAATAGGGATGATGTGTATATACACATCGTTTTATTTTTTCCGTATATTTACTTTTTGATTTAATTAATCTTAAAAACAAAAAGCGGAAGGCGAGTTTGAAAAAAAGTGTATTAGCCTGTATTTGAAATATTACTATATATAAATCCAGGTAAGTTTTTTTTGCATGACATTAACCCAAAGCCTTTTGCAAAGATTTACATACTGTTGAGTGTTCACAGACAGACAACTGGATAATCATCCTTCCCCCCGCTATCCTTAAGGGTGAAACTGCGTGAGACAATGACATCTGAGATGGAATTAAATTTTTTTTAGAGCATATTCATTATTTTCTCCCTTCAGTGTTTAGCCTTTCCCTGTCGGTGCATTATACCAGGAATTTGTTTCATTGTTAAGTATGTTTTTGTGACGAAATGGATGAACAGAACTGTACATTACTCTGACAGCTAAAGTATAAAGCAAAGATCCATACACTACCATACAAAGACAATGTAGCAAATTTTATGACCGTTTGCAATACTCAGCAAATACTCTTTTGCATGGACGTTGCCTCAGAGAGAGAGAGAGAGAGAGAGCAACTTCAGCAAGCCAAGTAACAAAAGATAAGAATTTCCTGAGTGTTCCCACTGTGCGTTCTGTGTGTAGAAGGACCTGGACATGAATGGTCATAATTCTCTCGTTGATATGTACATTTCAATGCCATTACTCTTATTGTTGTTATTGTTGCCAATACTGTTATTTTTTGTGATTAGTATTTTTATCACATCTATTGTTATTATTCGAATTATTATTATGATAATCATCATAATGGTATCATAATGATGAAGATGATGATGAAGATGATGATGATAATGATGATAATAATAATGATAATATTACTGACAGTGATAATAATGATGATAATAATAGTGATACTACTACTACTACTACTAATGATGATAATGATAATAATAATAATAATAATAATAATAATAATAATAATAATGATAATAATATTGACAATTATAATAATGATAATTATTACAGTAATGATGATAATAATAATAACAACAGTAGTAGTAATAATAATAATAATGATAAAAATCACAATGATGATAATGATGATGATGATGATGATGATGATGATGATGATGATGATGATGATGATGATGATGATGATGATGATGATGATGATGATGATGATGATGATAATAATAGTAATAATAGTATTAATAACAATGATTATAATAATGATAGTGATGATGGTAATAATGATATTGATAATAAAGTATCACTGCTCTTATTAGGAATAATAATAATAATGATAATAATGATAGTGATGATAACAAAAGCAACGTTTATTATCATCATTGTTACTATTATCAAAAATGTTTTTCATGATTATCATTTTACTACTACTATTGCCATTATTATCCTTAAAATTCCTATTATTATCACTATCATGTTTACTATTATTACTATAATGAATATTATTATTATTATTTCGTTATTGTTTTCAAGATAATCAGTACAGTTATTATTGCTATTATTAAAAATGATAAATGTATATTTTTCTAACGTTATTATAATTGTATTAATCACACTAAACTGATAATGACGAAAATCTTTAAGGAGGATAAATATCCATGTTTGTTATATATATATATATATATATATATATATATATATATATATATATATATATATATATATATATATGTATATATATATATATATATATATATATATATATATATATATATATATATATTTATTTATTTATATATATATATATATATATATATATATATATATATATATATATATATATATATGTGTGTGTGTGTGTGTGTGTGTGTGTGTGTTTATCATATTTATCATCCTTATACATTTTCATCATTATCACACGCTTGAGTATAGTATGGTAAATACAGTTATAATAACATAAAAAATATACATTTATAATTTTTATTAATAATAGCGATAATAACTTTTGATTATCTTGAAAACAATGATAAAATAATAATATCAATAATAATAATTATTATAATAATAATGATACTCATTAGGATAATAATAATGGTGTATATATGTGTCTGTATGTATATATACAAATACATGTGTAATTAATCTCATTGTATAAAAAAAAAAAAAATAGAAACAAGAAAATCGCGATAAGAGTGGACCCCCCCCCCCCTTCGCCGCCGCCCCTGTGCTGCCCTTGTCAGAGCAGGAGAGGCTCCTCCCGGTTCCTGTCCCTCCCGCCGAGCCGCCCCTTCCCCTTCCCCTTGCACCCTAGATAAGCAGACGCCCTTCCCCGCCCCTTAGGTAAGCAGCTTCCCCGCCCCGCCCCTCTGCCCCTTCGCTAACGCCCTT
>NC_051426.1:29660852-29697497 GCF_015228065.2 Penaeus monodon
CTCGCAGTTTGTGCTGTACTAATAAAGTATTCCCTGGATATATTTCATTAGCAGTGGTTCTGGGTGCTGTTTGGTCTTGGAATATCATCTACAGAAAAAAGAATTTTGTGTCTTTCCACAGCTTTCCATACGACCGTAAAACCTCAAAAAGCATTTCTCACTTTCCTTCCAAAGATTACCTATACTAGTCTTATAACTAACTACTGACATAAAAATATGTTTACATCATGTGACGGCAAGTGGACGGGGCTTAGCTCAATAGTTGCCAACTAGATTTTTCATGAAGACGATATGGTACTACCTGTCTTTTAAGTACCTTGGTGACAACAAAACTCTTTTTGTATGTAAGCACTTGGACAAAAATGTATTACCATCGCATAAACCTGATTTTGAAGTCATTTTGAAGTCATTTTTTATTGTTTAAATTAGTTATTTGATGACGAAAAGCCAATAAAGTATCATGGGGTTTCGTTTATATAATCGTTTGGCTTACTTATTATGTCATAATATGCCGAAATATACTGGCTTTCAAAGAAAATTGTGCATCTGCCAAACTAACAGGCTGTCAAAGATAATGGAAACAAAGGAAATTAAAAAAAAAATCTTCCTTGCCAGACACAATGCAGTAAGATTCTACTTCATTTTCCTCCCGGACGTCGAGTCTTGTTGTGACTCTAAATTATTCGACAAAAGGCGGCTGTGCTAGGGTTCTTTTTCTTCAGAATCTCGTGTAGGGGTGAAATCCTCTTTCCCCCACTCCTAGAACACCTGATGTCAGGAGTGGGATTCGAACCCACGCTCGGAAGACCGGACTGCGACCTGAACGCAGCGCCTTGGACCGCTCAGCCATCCTGACTGTCTATGTAAAGAAAATCACCCCAAATTTTGAATTCAACATTTCCGGAGTAGTAGCGACCTAAGCAATATCTACACAGTAAATTGTAATGTTGGATCATCTGTATATGAAAAGGAAAGAAATTGAGCCCAGTGTAGTAGCGACCAAAGCAATATTTACACAGTAAAACAGTAATGTTGGTTTCTGTATATAGTTTTCAATAATTTCCTTTATCAATTGAAACGTGTGATTGCATGTTATTAAGTCACACTAAATATTGTACATCAATAATACTAACAACGATCAATACGGCACGTATAGATATACCGGCAGTTGTACGACGAAAGGAATGTGATAATTGTTAGGTAATTTGGTGTAAGTTTGACTGACTTTATTCACAATTCTTGACTAGTAACCGTCATAATAGTTATATACCGTGGATGTTTCGACAGCCGTTCTTACGTAATTAACAGTTTCCTTGATATATTCTGTCTGGTAAACAGTCTTGTGGATTGGCCAGGCGTTCGTCATGGTTCTGGTAATAAATACTGGGACGTAGATCAGGGAGGTGAACACATCAGCTTGGATCAGGGATACCGTCACTGTAATGGAGGAAGAAACCGTCTCTGTTAAGGAGATGGTAGACATAGCCATAAACATAGTTGTCCACTCAAGTTGCGTCAGTTGGTCTTCAAGTTGGGTAGCCGAGTAAGTAACGGTGATGGTCAGTGGCTGATAGATGGTTCGAGTGTATACTCTATTCTTCTCGTTGATCTTCAGCTCCGTAACATAGTGAGTTGAATAAGCCAGCTGTGGCGTTTGATTTTCCGAAACCGTTTCCGTGTGAGTAACGGTAAAGGGTTCGCATGTAGTGGTCGTGACGCTAGCGTATGTAGGTTTAAGATCCAGATGGGTGACGGTGAAGAGAGCGATGCTAAGTTCTAGTCGAGTGCTTGTGAGAGTGATTGCAGAAAACTCCTCTTGACACTGCTTGAGGGGCAAATCTGGATGAAGCCCATTAGTTGCTCGAAGCAAGAGAAAATGCAGCCCAGACAACGAAAGCCGTTGCGTTGAAGCTCATTTTGGCTGTTGATGTTAGGTGTTAGACCGAACTATACTTTTCGAACAAGATACCTGATCTTATATTTGAAGTCGATTCGAGGGACGCGGTCGAAGAAGAGAGATCAAAAAGATGTATAATTTCCGTCTTGAAGGCATTGGGAACAAGAGACGCTAGCACAGTGAAATAATGACACGCTAAAGAACACTAAAGCCGAAAAGACACACAGAAAACTTTTTCACGAATACAGGACATACACGTTCGTTATATATCCTAAGGATTCCTGTTACGTCTATGCTGTTACGTTACAGTGAATAATCAGATAATCATAAAGAATTCTTCAATTGAAGATCAATTTAATGTGCATCTAAAATTATTGAATCTTGGCGCAATACAACAATCGCAGTGTCCTATGTAAATATCTTACGGTCGAGTATATTAGCAATGATGAAAATAATAATGATGGGAGAACGAGCTCTTTTCATTACAACAATACCAGTGAATTAATTCGGGCATCAGATATAACGATGATGGTGACATCTTCTAATAGTAATGTTCATCAACTTGTCATTAGGATAATGATGATATTCATCTCGTCATCATATCAATAATAATGTTCATCATGATGACAAGAATGATAATGTTCATCATCATCATGACAAGAATGACTATGAGAAGAATGATGTTTATCATCATCATCATCATCACTATAATGATGTTGCTGCTGCTGCTGGTAGCAATACTAATAACGAATAATAGAACGGAGATGATAATCGGGATGATGATAATGGTAAACATAATAGTAACGTTTAAGATAATAATGATAAGGATTATTGTAAGAACTGTACTGTAACAACATCAGTAACTTGATGACACAATGGCCACAAATAATGAACACTAATGATAGGAAGGTTAAACAATTACATCAAGGTCTTCATGTAATCAACATATTCTTTTATACGCTATACTTGGCAAATATAAATACAATAACAGTTATATCATTGTTATCTTTAGCATAATTTATCTAATAGGTCTTAGATCATAATTCTAAGTAGATAATTATTTAGTGAATACTACTCAGTGATTTTAACCATACAGGAATTGCGCACGCATAGTTATATCGGTAGCTGTACGATCAAGGAATGTGTTAATTGATAGATAATTTGGTGTTATGAAACTTCATTCAAATTTCTCTACTAGTAACCATTGTAACATTCATGTACCGTGGATGTTTCGACGGCCGTTGCTACGTAATTAACGGTATCCCTGATGTATTCTGTCTGGTTAACAGTCTTTTGGGTTGGCCTGGCGTTCGTCATGGTTCTAGTAACAAAGACTGGGACGTAGATCAGGGAGGTGAACTATCATTGGGTCAGGAATACCGTCTCTATAATGGAGGAAGGAACCGTCGAGTGTATACCTTGGTCTTCTCGTTGATCTTCAGCTCCATGACGTAGTACGTTGAGTGGAGCCTGATATTCAGAATCCGTTTCATCTTAACACTGCTTTTGCAAAAAAAAAAAGAAATCTGCATTAAAGATACTAAGCAGCCTTTGCATACCACACTTGGAAGTTTGTTAAGGTCCTATAAATAGGCTATAAAAAGCAGTGTCGGGAGTGGAATTCGATCCCATGCCCGGAAGACCGGACTACGACCTGAACGCAGCGCCTTGGACCGCCCGGTGAATTTTACAATTAGTAGTGACCTAAACAATATCTACACAGTACAGCAGTAATGTTGGAATTTTTATATATGGTTTATTAAGAATTTCCTTAATCAATGGAAGCGTATGGTTGCGTATTATTGTCAAAGTAAGTTACACTGAATATCAGTATTAATATGGAAAGCAGATGTAAAAATTAGAATGATGATAATGGTAATCATCATAATAAAATTAAGATAACGATGATAAGGATTACTGTAATAAAAATAATGAAAGTAATAAAATAGCAGTGATAAATAATGATAACAATAAAATGATGCTATTGATAATAATTATGATACTGATGAAAATTATGCAAACAGATTATAACGATGATAACAACAATCATAATTATGAAGTAAAGATTATTATTATAAAGTATAATAACAAAGCATAATTATATCACATGGTATGATGATAGCAAGATATGATATTGTTATAATAATTCTAAGATGTCACATCTTCATGGATCCTAATAATTTAGCGAATAGTACTCAGTAATTTTAATTGTACAATTGTGTATTTAGGAGTATATCAGAAGTTGTACGAAGCAAGGAATGTGTTAACTGAGAGATAATTTGGTGTGTAAACCAAATACTTCGTTATCATGATCATTCTATTTTAATAATAATCATTATTTATCATTATCATTAGTTATCATTATCATTAGTTATCATAATATTGATAATTATTATTAGTTATAAGTGACATCATTTATAATTATCATTATTTATCATTATATTTAAAATTATCCTTATATTTGTAATCACCATTAGTCATCATTGTCATTATTTGTCATTATCAGTGTCATTATCTACCATTATATTCATAATCATCATTACTTATAATCAGTAGTTATCATTATCATTATTTATCATTATATCTATAATTCTGATTAGTTATCATTCTTCTTATTATTATCATTATTTATCATTGTCATTATTTATTGTCATTATCCTTAGTTATTATTATACTTATCATCATCATTATTTATCCTTATAATTATCGTTATCATTATCATTAGTCATCCTCATACTTATCATTATTTATCATCATCATCATTTATCGTTACCATTATTTATCATTATCATTATCTATCATCATTATTTCTATTATCATTTATCATTGTCATTATTTATCATTATATCTATAATTATCTTTAGTTATCACTATCACTACTACTATTTATGTCATTATTGGTTATTGTCATTACTGATAATTTTCATTATTGATAATTTTCATTATTGATAATTTTTATTATTGATAATTTTCATTAATGATAATTTTCATTATTGATAATTTTCATTATTGATCTTTTTCATTACTGATCATTGTTATTATTGCGTTCAGGTTGCAGTCCAGTCTTCCAGGCTTGGGTTCCCACTCCTGACACTGCCTTTATAACCTATTCATAAGAGCTTAAACAACTCCCATGTGTGGTATGAAAAGGCTGTTTAGTATCTTTAATGTGAAAGTAGACTTTACTAAAGCAATGTCAAGTTGAAACGGTGTCTGAATATCAGGTGCCACAGCTGGCTTCCTCAATGCACTACACTTGAACCATCTATCAGCCTCAGATTATCACCGTCACTTACTCGGCTACTCAACATGAAGAACAAATGACGCAACTTGAGTTGACAACTACGTCTAACACTGTGTTCATCATCTCCTTAACAATGACGGTTTCTTGCCCCATTACAGACACGGTATCCCAGACCCAAGCTGAAGTGTTCACCTCCCTGACCGCGTCCCAGTATTTGTAACCAGAACATGACGAACGCCTGGTCAATCCACAAGACTGTTAATTATATAGCAACAGCAGTCGAAACATCCACGGTGTATAAATTTTATGATGGTCACTAGTAGAGAAAATTTAACAAAGTCGGTTTCATACTTACACCGAATTATCTATCAGTTAAGTCATTCCTTCCGTCATACAACTACCGATATACCTATACTTGCCGTATAAAAGAAAGTACTGACTACATGAAGACCTTGATGTAATTGTTAATCTTTCCTGTCATCAGTGCTCATTATAAGTGACCATTATGATATCAGATCATATAAGTTGTTCTCGTTATCGTCGTCCTCTGTTAATCAATATCATATCCTTCTATCATCATACCATGTGATATAATTATGCTTTGTTATCATAGTTTTGCAATAATCATCTTTATCTAATTATTATTATTGTTGTTATTGTTATTATTTTTCGCCAGTATCATAATTATTATTAATAGCATCATTTTAATTGTTATCATTATCTATCATTCCCATTTTATTACTATAATTATTTTTACTACAGTAATCCTTAACATTGTTATCTTAAGTTTATTATGATGATTATCATTATTATCATCATTCTATTTTTTATATCTGCTTTCCTTATTAATATCATTAGTGTACAGTGATATTTAGTGTGACTTACTTTGACAATAATACGCAACCACACGTTCCATTGATAAAGGAAACTCTTAATAAACCATATACAAAAAATCAACATTACTGCTGTATTGTGTAGATATTACTTAAGTCACTACTAATTATAAAATTCAAAATTTGGGTTCAGTTTCATTACATAGGCAGTCAGGATGGCCGAGCGGTCCAAGGCGCTGCGTTCAGGTCGCAGTCCGGTCTTCCGGGCGTGGGTTCGAATCCCACTCCTGACACTGCTTTTTTAGCCTATTTATAGGAGGTTATACATCTTCCATGTGTGGTATGAAAAGGCGGCTTAGCATCTTTAATGTAAAAGTAGACTGCAAAAGCAGTGTCAAGATGAAACGGATTCTGAATATCAGGCTGGACAGCTGGCTTCCTCAACATACTACGTTACGGAGCTGAAGACCATCACCGTCACTTGCTCGGCTACCTAACTTGAAGACCAACTGACACAACTTGAAAAGTCAACTACGTTTACGGCTGTGTCTACCATCTCCTTAAGAGAGACGGTTTCTTCCTCCATTATAGAAACGGTATTCCTGACCCAAGCTGATGTGTTTACCTCTCTGATCTGCATCCTAGTATTTGTTACCAGAACCTTGGCGAACGCCTGGCCAATTCACAGACAGAATACATCAAGGCAACCGTTAATTACATAACGGCTGTCGAAACATCCACGGTATTTATTTATAATTTAATACATTCCTTGATTGTACCGCTACCAATATAATTATACGTGCGCAATTCCTGTATGAATAAAATTACTGAGAAATGACTTCGAATTATGATGTAAGAACTATTAAAACATTAAATAAATTGTTTAAGATAGCAAAATAATATAATTGTATTTGCATTTATATTTGCCAAGTATAGCGTATAAAAGAATATGTTGAAGACATGAAGACCTTGATGTAATTGTTTAACCTTCCTATCATTAGTGTTAATTGTTAGTGACCATAGTGATATTCAGTTACCGATGCTGTTACAGTACAGTTCTTACAGCAATCCTTATCGTTATTATTTTAAACGTTACTGTTTTGATTATCATTGCCATCATCCACTTTATCATCGTTATTAGTATTGCTATCATCATCAGCAGCAACATCATTATTGTGATGATGATAAATATCATTCATGTCATCATGGTGATGAACATCACATTATTGTCATGATGACGAGATGATGAACATCACCATTATTGTCAGGATGACGAGATGATGAATATCACCATTATTGTTATGATGAACGGCATCATTATCATGATGAGATGGTGAACATCATTATTATTATCATGCTGACGAGAAGATGAACACCATTATTATCATGATGCCGAGCTGATGAATATCCTCATTGTCATCATGGTGACGAGATGATGAACATTACTATTGTCATTATTTACTGTATCCTGAATATATGACTATCATCGTTATTTCTGATGGCAGAATTAATTCACTGGTATTGTTATAATGAAAAGAGCTCGTTCTCCCATCATTATTATTTTCATCATTGCTAATATACTCGACCGTAAGATATTGACATAGGACTCTGCCAAGTATATAGTAATAGTAATCTTGGAATGTGCAAAGATTACTTTAAGAAAATCATATTAGATAATTAAAGAATTCTTTATGATTATCTAATTTTGCATTGTAATATAACAGCATAGACTAATACATTAGAATCCTTAGGATATATACAGAAAGTGTATGTCCTTTATTCATGAAAAGGTTTTGTGTCATTTCGGCTTTAGTTTGAAAGCAGTATTTCTGCTTATTACTTTGTCCTTATTCCATTGTGCTAGCGTCGCTTGTTCCCAGTGCCTTCAAGATAAAAAAAATGCTTTTATTTCCATTAGAAATGTCAAGCATAACTTATAAAAGAGTGTGTTTATTACATGAAGGCTTTGATGTAATTGTTAAACCTTCCTATCATAGATGTTCATTATGAGTGACCATTATGATATCAAGTTTCAGGTCATATACATTCTCGTTTTTATTGTCTTTTATTTCTATCATTACCATATCTTGCTCTCATCGTACCATCTGACTCTAGTATACTTCGCTATCATGATCATTCCGTTTTATTATTTATTTATTATTTTTCTTATCACTATCATTATTATCTCAAACTATTATTTTCACCAATATCATTATTATCAATAACATCCTTATATTATCAAAACTCATTATAATAACAATTTTATTAACATCATTATTTATCTTTGTTATTAATATAAAAATCCTTATCATTATCGTAAACATTATTATGACCATCATCATTATCGTTCTTATTTCTGCTTTTATTAGTATTGCGATCACCAACAGCAGACAGATCATTATTATCATGATTATGGTGAGCATCATTATTATCATGATTATGGTGAGCATCATTATTATCATGATTGTGATGAACATCATTATTATCATGATTATGATGAACATCATTATTATCATGGGTCATGTTAATGATGGGCCATGTTAATGATGGGTCATGTTAATGATGGGCCATGTTAATGATGGGCCATGTTAATGATGGGCCATGTTAATGATGGGCCATGTTAATGATGGGTCATGTTAATGATGGGGCATGTTAATGATGAACCATGTTAATGATGGGCCATATTAATGATGGGTCATGTTAATGCTAGGTCATGTTAATGACATGATAGTGAGATAAACTAATGTGAGAAGGTATGATAACTATAGCAAGACATGATAATGATAAAAAACCATGGTATGAAAATGAGAACAACGTATAAGATCTAATAAAATATCAAGGTAACTTGATATCATGACTATACTTATAATGAGCTCTAATGATAGGAAAGTTATCTTGTTATCTTTACCAGCTATAGAGATGTGTTTATTATTTCAATAATTATTTGATCATAATTATTCACCATTCACACTGAAATCTGATAAAGAACCTTCGTGTATCGCATTAACTAAGCTGCTTTTACAAAGTCTACTTTCACATTAAGGATGCTAAGCAGCCTTTTCATACCACACATGGGAGCTGTTTATGAGTAGACTATAAAGGCCATGTCAGGAGTGGGATTCGAACCCACGCCCGGAAGACCGGACTGCGACCTGAACGCAGCGCCTTGGACCGCTCGGCCATCCTGACTGTTTATGTAAAGAACATGACCCTAAAATTTTGAGTTTTACAATATTAGTGTAGTAGCGCGACCTCAGCAATATCTACACAGTACTTTTATATATGGTTTATCGAGAGTTTCCTTTACCAATGGAAGCGCGTGGTTGCGTGTTATTGTCAAAGTTAGTCGCGCAAATTGTCCATCTATATTAATGATAATAATAAAATGATAATAATGATAAATGATTATATAAAAAAATGCATTCATAATGATGATGATAGTGATAAAAATGATAGTAATAGATGATCATGATAAAATGGTAAGTCATAATAATGATGATAATGTTAATAATGATGATCATGATAAATAGGTAACACTGATAATAATGATGATAGTAATAACAATGATGATGGTGATAATAACGATGATAGTGATGATAATGATAGCGATAATAATGATGATGGTGACAATAATAATGATAGTGACAATAATGATGATACTTATGAAAAATTATAGAAAAAATGATAACGATAACAAAAGTAATGGTATAACACAGATTATTATTTCTACAAGTATGATAACGAAACATACTAATATCAGATTATTATACGATTACAACATCGGTAACTTGATATAATAATGGTCACTTATAATGAGCATTAACCATTGGAAGGTTTATCAGTTATACCAAGGTCTTCCTGTGACCAACACTTTCTTTTATACGGCATGTACAGTTATATAGTTGTACGACGCGAGGAATGTGTTAATTGATAGATGTTTTGGTGTATGAAACTGACTTTATTCAAGTTTCTCTATTAGTAACCATCATAACAGTTAAATATAGTGGATGTTTCAACAGCCGTTGCAACGTAATTAATGGTTTCCCAGATTTAAGATCTAGATAAGTAGCAGTGAAAAGAACAGTGCTGAACTCTAGTCGAGTACATGTGAGAGTGACTTCAGAAAACTCCTCTTGACACTGCTTGAGGGGCAAGTCTGGCTGAAGCCCAGACAACGAAAGCTCATATTGGGTGTTGATGTTAGTTGTTCCACTGAAGTATGCTTTTCCAGCAAGATGTAACTACTTTCATCTTTCATCACACTAAAGCCGAAAAAAACATACAGAGACCTCTTCATGAATACAGGACATACACTTTCGTAATATCCCCCAAGGATTCCAATGTATTAGTCTATACTTATATTACAATAGATAATAAGATGATGTTCATCATGATAATAATGGTGTTCATCATCATGATAATAATGATGTTCATCATGATTATGATGCTTATGATAATAATGATGTTCATCATGATTATGATGCTTATGATAATAATGATGTTCATCGTCATGATGGTAATGATGTTCATCATCATGATAATAGTGAAGTTCATATCATAATAATAATGATGATATTCATCATGATAATAATCTGCTTTTTAATCTACTTTCATGGATACAGGGCGTACACTTTCGTGATATCGCCCAAGGAATCCAATATATTAGTTCCCTGGTGTTATATTAGAGCAAATATATTATCAATCATAAAAAAAAGATTAATTCTCATTTAATATAATTTTCTTAAAACATTCGTTGTATATTCCAAAATAACTGGGTAAATAATGATAATGATAGATAATGATAATGATAAATGAGGATAATGATAATAATGATAATAAAAGATGATGATTAATGATGATGATAAATGATGATGATGATGATAAATGATGAGAGGGATAAATAATGAGAAGGATAAATAATGAGGAGGATCAGCAATGAGAAGAATAAAGGATGAGAGGATAAATAATGAGAAGAATGAATAATGAGATGGATAATTAATGAAAAAGATAAATAATGAGATGAATAATTAATGCAAAGGATAAATAACAATAAGGATAAATAATGATAATGATAATTAATGATAAGGATATAAAATGATAATGATAATGATAAGAAATTATAATGATTGATAATGATGATGATAAATATTGATAATAATAAATAAAGATAATGATAAATAACGATAATAATAAAAAACAACAATGATATATAACGATAATGATAAATAAGAATGATAATAAATAACGATTATGATAAATGTTCATCATCATGATGATAATGGTGAACTAATAACGACAGCAGAAATAGAGATGATAATGAGGATGATAATAATACTACCATAATAGTAACGTTTATGATAATGATAAGTATTACCATAATAACAATAAATATAATGTTAGTAGTAATAATGATAATGATAAATAACGATGGCAAAAAAATGATAAGGCCGCGGTGGCCGAGTGGTTAGAGCATCGGACTCAAGACTGTCACGACGGCAATCTGAGTTCGAGGGTTCGAGTCACCGGCCGGCGCATTGTTCCCTTGGGCAAGGAACTTCACCTCGATTGCCTACCTAGCCACTGGGTGGGCAAGCCAGCCTAAGTCAGTGCTGGTCCCAAGCCCGGGTAAAATAGAGAGAATGATTACCTAGAAAGGTACCACCGGCACTCTCCGTGGAAAGGAACTGGGGACCCTACCACGTACTCACTCCAAGAGCATCACAACATGAAAACTGCAATTAAGTATCATGCTGTGACCACGGCGGCTCGAACATGAACCTACCGTTAAAAAAAATGAATAAAAATATAAAATAAAATGATGATAGATGATGATAACAGTAAAATGATATTATTTATAATAATGATGATTGTGATAAAAGATGATAATATATACAGTGGATGCATATATGATAATGATGAAGAAGGTGATAATAATCATGATTACATAACGATTTTTATTGCAACAATATGGTCAGTAATGCCAGATGGTATGATGATATCAGGATATGATGATAAAAATAAAGGACAATGACAACGAGAACAAAGTATACGATCTGATAACAACTTACTTATAATGAACACTAATGATAGGAAGGTTTAACAATTACTTCAAGGTCTTTGTGTAATTAACATATTCTTTTATTCGTTATGCTTAGGAAACCAAAATGAAATACTAATGATAAGATTTTGTTATTTTGAAAAGATATAAGAATTGATTTATTGTGTTACTGTTTCTTAAATTCTTCATTGATCAGAATCACATTCAGCGAACGCTACTTAGTGATTTTAATCATACAGAGATTGAACACGTATTGGCATATCGATAGTTAGTTGTACGTCGCAGGGAATGTGTTAATTGATAGACGACTTGTTAAAATTTCTCTACTAGTAACCATCATACCAGTGATACACCGTTGACATTTCGACAGCCACTACCACATAATTGATGGTTTACTTGATTTATTCTGTCCGGTGAACAGTCTTGTGGATTGGCCAGGCGTTCGTCATGGTAACAAGTACTGGGACGTAGATCTGGGAGAACACTTCAGCTTGAGTCAGTCTCCGTCTCTGTAATGGAGGAATCGTTCGTTTGAGCTTTACGAAGTTCTAGGTTCGCTCGGCCAAAGTAATATAGGAAGAAACTGTCTCTGTTAAGAGATAGTAGAGACAGTCGTAGACGTAGCGTACCTCTCAAGTTGAGTCATTTGGTCTTCAAGTTGAATAGCCGAGTAAGTGGTGGTGATGTTACAAAGCTGATAAATAGTAACGAAGTACGTTGAGGAAGCCAACTGTGGCGCCTGATATTCAGAAGCCGGCTCATCTTGACACTGCTTTTACATTTAAGATGCTAAATTAGGCTATAAAGGCAATGTCAGGAGTGGGATTCGAACCCAGGCCCGGAAGACCGGACTGGGATCTGAACGCAGCGCCTTGGACCTGACTATTTATGTAAGAAAACATAAATTTATTGATAACGATAATCAAGATTATTATTACAAAATTGTGATAATCTTGTCATTATTATAATTTGGTGTAAATTTGGAACCGACTATTCACATTTCTTGGCTAATAACCATAACAGTTATATACAATGGATGTTTCGACAGCCGTTGTAACATAATTAATGGTTTCTTTGATGTTCTCTGTCTGGTAAACAGTCTTGTGGATTGACCAGGCATTCGTCATGGACCTGGTAACAAATACTGGGATCAGGGAGGTGAACACATTAGCTTGAGTCAGTGAAACCGTTTCTGTAATGGAGACAGAAACCGTATCTGCTAAGGAGATAGTAGACATAGCCGTAGATGTAGTTGTCCACTCAAGTAGCGTCAGCTGGTCTTCAAGTTGGGTAGCCGAGTAAGTGACGGTGATGGTCTGAGGCTGATAAATGGTTCGAGTGTATGCCCTATTCTTCTGGTTGATGTTTAGCTCCGTAACGTATTGCGTTGCGTAAGCCAAGTGTGGAGCCTGATATTCAGAAACAGTTTCCGTGTGAGTAATGGTAAAGGGTTGGCATGTGGTGATCGTGACACTAACTTATGTAGGTTTAAGATCCGGATTGACCACGGTAAAGAAAGCGGTGCTGAATTCTAGTCGAGTACTTGTGAGAGTGACAGCAGAAAACTTCTCTTGACACTGTTTGAGGGGCAAGTCTAGCTGAAGCCCATCAGTTGCCCGAAGCAAGAGACGGGCAGCCCAGACAACGAAAGCTGTTGCGTTGAGACTCATATTGGCTGTTGATGTTAGTTGTTTCACTGAATTATACTTTTCGAACAAGAGACCTGATCTTATATTTGAAATCGACTAGAGGGACGCGGGCGAAGAAGAGGTCAAAGAGATGTAACTACATTCATCTTGAAGGCACTCGGAACACGAGACACTAACACAAGTAATGACAAAGTAAAAAGTTACTGTTGTCACTTGTAATCGAATATACTAGTTTGCGCTCTTATTTTACAATGGTTAGATTATCAACCACAAAAATTCTTGATTGCTATTTATATTCCCAAACAACAATGTTGTGTCAGTGAGTGTGTCTAAGATGCACATTCACAAAAAATGTTTAGTAAAGTAATTTGATGTGCCTCTAAAATAATCAAATCTTGGCGCAATAGAGGTATAACAATACCAATGAATTAAGGCTGATATTAGAAATAACATGACACAAAAAATAATGATAATAATGATCGTGTTCATCATCACCATGGAAATTATGCTGTTTATCATCATCATTATCATCTAATAATGGGTGCGTAATAATAATGAAGTAACGATTATCAAAATAATAAATAATGGAATAATGATTATAATAATAATGATAATGAAATAATGATTATCTTAATAATAATAATGAAAATTATGATAATATATTAGGATTATCATAAAGATAATAATAATGAAATAATCATAATAATGATAATAATGGAATGACGATTATCCTAATAATAATAATAATTAAATAATGATTATGTTGATAATAATAATAATAATAATAATAATAATAATAAAAACGAAATGATTTTCATACAAATAAAAATAATGAAATAATGGTTTTCAAAATAATAATAATAAAAAGAACCCATTTCTAATAAAGTAACTTAAATGCGTTGATGTTGACATTCTTAATCAACGCGCTAAGTAACCATATAATTGTCAACGATGTTTAAGATAATAATAAGGATTACTGTAACAATAATAAAAATAAATAATTATACTGATAAAATGATGATAAAGATGAGTAATGATAAACAAATTATGTTATTGATAATGATGATAGTGATGGAAATAATAATGACTAAATGATTATTATTACAACTGCATGATGATGATGGCGAAGTAAACTAAAATCAAATAGTATGATGATAGCAAGATATGAAAATTTTATAAATAAAAGATCTGATAACAACATCGGTAACTTTGATATCGTAATGGGCACTTATATGATGAGAAGGTTTAACAATTACATCAAGGTCGTCATGCTTGGCAAATCTGATGAAATAACAATCATATTATTTTGTTATCTTTTACAGCTATAACAATTTATTTGTTATAAGATCATAATTCTTCATCGATCATAATTATTCTTCTCATTTATCTTCATCTCTGTAAAATACTGAGTTGAGTAAACTAACTGCGAAACCTGATTTTCATAAACCGCTTCTGTGTGAGTAACGGTAAAGAGTTCGCATGTGGTGGCCGTGACGCTAACGTATGTAGATTGAAGATCCAGATGGGTGGCGGTGAACAGAGCGGTGCTAAATTCTAGTCGAGTGCTTGTGAGAGTAACAGCTTAAAACTTCTCTTGACATTACACCATAACAGTTATATAAAATGAATGTTATATATCTATACGGCACGTATATATATATATTGGTAGTTGTATGATGAAAAGAATGCGTTGATTGATAGTTAATTTGGCATAAGTTTGAAACCGACTTTATTCATATTTCTCAACTAATAACCATAGCAGTTATTTACCGTGGACGTTTCGACAGCCGTTGCTATGTAATTAACTGTTTCCTTGATGTATTATATCTGGGAAACAGTCTAGTGGATTGGCCAGACATTCGTCATGGTTTTGGTAATGAATACTGGGACGTAGATCAGAGAAGTGAACACATCAGCTTGGGTCAGTGATACCTTTCTATAATGGAGGAAGAAACAGTCTCTGTTAACCCAATCACCCCGGATTTATGTTCTGTCCCTTGTAGGTTTTTGTGAATTTTGTTACATACAGATGGCTCCACATGTGCTCAGCCTCCAAGGAGTCTATCAGTAGGCCCTACTGACTGATCTTGATTTCCCCATTCCTTGAATTGGCGGGAAAATGCGTTTTTCCTTTTAATACAATTGATATCAATACTGTTATTATTGTTATTGATGTTATGATTATTAAAGTATTATTAAAATCTTGTTAACATTTAAGACAATGAAATAATGCAAAAGATCCTTTCCAAAAGTCAAGGAAAAGGGTAAACAGGTGAGAAAGGTAGGACTAATAAGTGACCCCTTGATGACTAAGCACTTGTAGAGCCATCTATGTGTGAATACAATAAATAAACCTGTGTTACAGTGGGCATGGCATCTATTCTTGCCAAACGTGGCGATTGGGTTAAGGAGATGGTAGACACAATCGTAGATGCTGTTGTCCACTCAAGTTGCATCAGTTGGTATTCAAGTTGGGTAGCCGAATAAGTGATAGTCTGAGGCTGATAAATGGTTCGAGTGTATGCCCTGTTCTTCTCGTTGATCTTTAATGTTGTGCGTTGCTGTGGAGACTGATATTCAGAAACTGTTTCTATGTGAGTACTAAAGGGTTAAAGGGTTCGCATGTGGAGTTCGTTTTGCTTGCGAAAGTGGGTATAAGATCCAGGTAAATATTAGTAGTAATAGATGGTAATAATGATAATAACAATAATAATTAATAGTATAATAGTATCACAATAAAAACGATTAAATAATTATCAAAATAACGATTAAATAATTATCAAAATAACGATTAACTATTTATCAAAATAACGATTACATAATTATCAAAATAACGATTAAATATTTATCAAAATAATGATTAAATAAGTATCACATTTATAAAGATCAATTAATTATCACATCATGATTATAAGAGGGAGGTATACTAATGTGAGATGAAAATAACATACTATGAAAATGACAGCAAAGTCTATGATCTAATAACAATATCAAGCTCCAATGATAGGAAAATATAACAATTACATCTTGTTATCTTTACCATTTTGTTTCATTTTTTTTTATCATTCACCAATCATTCTCATATCTGATAAAGAATTTAAGATTTATCGGTCATAATTACTCATTAATATTTGCCGATCATAATTACTCATTAATATTTATCGATCATAATTACTCATTAATATTTATCGATGATGATGTTCATCATGATAGCCGAGTAAGTGATGGTGATGGTATAAGGCTGATAGAAAGTAACGTAGTGCGTTGAGGAAGCCAACTGTGGCGCCTGATATTCAGAAGCCGTTTCATCTTGACACTGCTTTTACATTTAAGATGCTAAGCAGAAGTTTCATACCACACATGGGAGTTGTATAAGCTCCTGTGAATAGGCTATAAAGGCAATGTCAGGAGTGGGATTCGAACCCACGCCCGGAAGACCTGAACGCAACGCCTTGGACCGCTCAGCCAATAACATTTACACACTAAAACAGCAATGGTGGAAATTCTGTATATGGCTTATCAAAGGTTTCCTTTATCAGTGGAATGTCTAGGATAATAATGATGATAATGATCCCAATAAAAATAATAGTAATTGATGATAATAATTATGAAAGATTATTGATAGCGATAATCAAGATTATTACAAATAATTGTAATTGTACGACGAATGTATTAATTGATAATATTGGTGTAAGTTTGAAACAGACTTTATTCTCATTCCTCGACTAGTAACTATCATAACAGTTATATACAGTGGATGTTTCGTCAGCCGTTGTAACATAATTAACGGTTAATGTATTCTGTCTGATAAACAGTCTTGTGGATTGGCCAGGTGTTCGTCATGGTTCTGGTAACAAATACTGGGACGTAGATCAGGGAGGTGAACACATCAGCTTGAGTCAGTGAAACCGTTTCTGTATAGAAGGCAGAAACCGTTTCTGTTAGGGAGATAGTAAACATAGCCGTTGACGTAGTTGTCCACTCAAGTTGCGTCAGCTGGTCTTCAAGTTGGGTAGCCGTATAAGCGACGGTGATGGTCTGAGGCGGATAAACGGTTCGAGTGTATGCCCTGTTCTTCTTGTTGATCTTCAACTCCGTAACGTATTGCGTTAGCCAACTGTGGAGCCTGATATTCAGAAACAGTTTCCGTGTGAGTAACGGTAAAGGGTTCGCATCTGGTGGTCGTGACGCTAACATATGTGGGTATAAGATCCGGATTGACCACGGTAAAGAGAGCGGTGCTGAATTCTAGTTGAGTGCTTGTAAGAGTGACATCAGAAAACTCCTCTTGACACTGCTTGAAGGGCAAGTCTGGCTGAAGCCCATTAATTGCTCGGAGCAAGAGAAGGGCAGCCCAGACACCGTAAGCTGTTGCGTTGAGACTCATATTGTTCCAGTGGACTATACTTTTCGAACAAGAGACCTGATCTTATATTTGAAGTCGATTAGAGGGACGCGGACGAAGAAGAGAAATCAAAGAGATGTAACTACTTTCATCTTGAAGGCACTCGGAACACGAGAAGCTGACACAAATAATGACAAAGTCATAAGCAGGACCAAAGCCAAAAAGATATACAAGACACTTTTTTGAATACAGGGCGTATACATCGTTATATCTCCTAAGTAATTCGATATATTAGTTTGCGCTGTTATTTTACAATAATTAGATTATCAATCACAAAAAAAAAAAAAAAAAAAAAAAAAAAAAAAAAATATATATATATATATATATATATATATATATATATATATATATATATATATATATATATATATATATACACACACACACACACAACAACTATGTAGTGTCAGTGACTAAAAAAATATTGCTTTGAAGACTAATTTGATGTACCACTAAAATAATTCAATCTCGGCGCAATACAAATATAGCAGTAAGAGATATCATGACACTGAGAATAATGATAATGATGATGGTGTTCCGCATTATCACCATGACAATGATATCATAGTGATAGATAATCGAATAATTATTATCATAATAATGATAATAATAATGAAATAATGATTATCATAATGATAATGAAATAATAATTGTCATAATAATAATAATAATAATAATAATAATAATAATAATAATAATAGCAATGATTATCATAATTATAACAATGAAATAATGATTATCACAATAATATTCATCATAAAAATATTGAAATATTGATTATCATAATAATAATGAAATAATGACAAAAACAACAATAATAACAACGAAATAATGATTGTATGATACTGATAATGAAATATTGATGTTCAAAAACAGATAATAATAATGATGAAATGAACCCTTTTTGAAGATTTAATTATTTTAGTCATCAATTTACTCTTCAAAACATTTTTTCCTCGTGGATATGCAGTTTAAACACACTCACTGACACTACATTGTTGTTTGGTAATATAAAAGAAATAGAACAATCAAGAATTTTATGTGGTTGATAATCTAACCATTGTAAAATAAGAGCGCAAACTAGTATATTGGATTGCTTATGAGATATAACAAAAGTATACGCATTGTATTCATGAAGATGTCATGTATGCCTTTTCGGCTTTAGTGTGACAGCAGTTGTCCTGTTTTTTACTTTGTCTTGTGTTAGCGTCTCGTGTTCCGAGTGCCTTCAAGATGAATGTAGTTACATCTCTGACCTTTTCTTCGTCCGGATACAACTCAAAGATGGGGGGCGTTGATATTATTGATCAGGTCATTAGCTATTACAGAAGTGCAACACGTTCTGCAAAATTTACTGTTCGAGCAATGTTGCATCTTTTGGACCTCTCTTGCGCAAATGCATGGTTAGAGTACAGAAAAGATTGTGAAAAAAAACAGTTCTGTTGCCATGGGCAGTATGGATTTTAAATTGGAAATAGCTTATTCTTTGATTTCTGAAGAAGTTCTAAATGATGACAACAGTGAGTCTGAGCTATCAGAGGGGCATTGACAAGGCCACTTCAGATATGCAGAGCTGATGAATATTTCCACATTTTTACATAGGTACACTGTAGTCAAATTAGTGAATGTTACTTAAATGATTGTTTTAATGAAAAATGCCTTGCATGGAAGTTGAATCTGCGATTTTTCATTAATGAAAGAGTTTTGTGTGTAACAAAAAATATACCTTAGCATTGAATTTTGATGTGAGACTTAGGCTTGGGGAAAAGAAATATATTTTTATTGTCTTATATTCCAAATGTATAAGAAGAAATGTACCTGGAATTATCATTTTTTCTGGAAGGTATAATATATACATTGTAAATTTACACAGTTGTTTTATTGCAATTTCTGTTTTTTGTCTAAACTTTTATTTTGCGTAGATGCTAGAGCCCCGACGGAACAAATTTGGGCCAAAATTTAAAGGTCAATATCTCTAGAACTACTCATGATACATATCTAAAAATATGTTGGTAGCCTTTTTAGGCCACGACAAATCCGCTGCTACAATATCATAAAAATCTACAGTAAAAAAAATCAGGGCTGAATGAGTTATTTCATTATTATGATAATTATTGTTTCATTATTATTATGATAATTATTGTTTCATTATTATTATGAAAATCATTATCATCATTATCATTCTTATTTCTGCTTCCATTATTAGATGATAATGAAAAGCATCATTACCATGATGATTATGATGATGATGAACAGTATCATTACTACGAGGGTGATGATGAACAGTATCATTACTATGAGGATGAGGATGAACAGTATCATTACTATGAGGATGAGGATGAACAGTATCATTACTATGAGGATAATGATGAAGAGCATCATTACCGTGATAATGGTGATGATGATGAAGAGCATCATTACATGTTGATGATGATGAAGACTATCATTACCATGATGATGATGAACAACCTCACTACCATGATGATGATGATGAACAGCATTATTACCATGATGATGATGAACATGATCATTATTACCGTTATTTTCAGTATAATGTTATTTCTCATGTCAGCCTTAATTCGTAGGCATTGCTATACTTGTATTGCGCCAAGGTTTATTTTTTTAGAGGCACATCAAATTACTCTTCAAAATAATATTTTTTAGTTGAATGTGCATCTTAGACACTCACTGATACTACATAGTTGTTTGGGAATATAAAAAATAGATCAATGAAGAATTCAGCTATTATCAAATAACAGCGCAAACTAATATATTGGATTACGTAGGAGATATAACGAAAGTATACTCTCTCTATTCATGAAGCGTCTTGTATGTCTTTTTGGCTTTAGTGGGGAAGAAGGGGTACTGCTTTTTATTTTGTCATTATTTGTGTCAGCGTCTGTTTTTCCGGTGCCTAAAGATGAAAGTATTACATCTATTTTTCCATTCTTGGCCCGCGTCTCTCTAATGGACTTCAAATATAGATTGGGTCTCTTGCTAAAAAAATAAGCACTGGACAACTGACATAAACAGGAAATAAGTCTCAACAACACTTTCTTTGCTGGGCTGCCCTTCTCTTGATTCGAGCATGTATGGCTTCACCAGACTTGCCTTCAAGCATTTTGTCAAAGGAGTTTTCCTTTTTTCCTCCAAAAGTGCTCGATTAGAATTTCCCCACCGCTCTCTTTACCGATCAATCTGGTTTTTAAACCTACATAGTTGGTCACAATCACCACATGCAAACCCCTTTACCTTTTACTTAACGGAAACTGTTTCGAATATCAGGCTCCCTTTTGTTTACGAAACCCCACACGCTTACGGACGGGAAATCAATCAGAAAACGGGATAACCCAACCATTTATCAGCTTGGTGGCAACTACGTAAACGGCTATGTCGACTTTCCCTTAAAGAGACAGTTTTTACCTCTATTATAGAAACGTATCACTGACCCCAAGCTGTGTGTTCACCCTCCCTATTTATGTCCCAGTTATGTTACCAGAACCATGAAGAACGTTTGGCCCAAATCCCAAGACTGTTTCCCAACAGAAAAATAAGGAAACGGTTAATTTAGCACTCCACTTATTTAACTGTTATGATGGTTACTATGGGAAAAATTGAATAAAGTCGGTTTCAAACTTACACCAAATTATCTGTAAATTTAAAACCCCCCCCCTATGATCGTTAAAATGATGACGATGATATCAATAAAATATATTCATAAAAATGATGAATGATAAAAAAGTATTGATGATAAAAAATTATAATGTTATAATAATGAAGGTATGGATGGCAAATAAAAATAATATTAAATAAATAAATTTATTATTTCATTTTTTTTTGAAACGACTCAAATTTTTCAGTACCCCCACATAAAACAGTAATTTTGGAAATCTGTAATGGTTTATCAAGGTTTCCCTTTTCAATAGGATGTCTACGTTTTTCATAAATAATTTATTATTAAAAACATTTATCAATCTATTTCTAAATTTAGTTATCTTTTCATTATTTCAATGTATTTATCATTAACTTTATTTTCATTTTTTTACCTTTAACTTATTCATCAATGTTTTTATCTTTAAACATTATTTTCAAGTTATTATCAACATTTTTTGTATTTTAACACTATTTTTCAATTTACTTTTTTTTAAATTACAATAAATTTATTTCATTAAAAATTTTTATTTTTTATCTTAAAAAATCTTTTTAAGTCTTTCGGCTTTTTGTCAAAGTAGTGTTCCTGCATACTTTCTGTCAGGGTCTGTTTCCCGTCCTTCAAATGAAAGTAGTTGCATCTCTTTGACATCTCTTCTTAATTTATCATTACCACTATTTATCTTATTATTTAAAATTTAAACTGTTTTATGTTTTCAAAATACAAGTATTATCTTTATATTAACCTTTTTTTAAAATTTATTTACTATTGACATTATCTATCAATTCATTTATCATTTATTTATAAATCAATTGATCATTAACGTTATTTATTATTAACATTACATATCAGTTTCCTGATACTTATCATTATTTATCCGTTTATTTATCATTAATATTATTTACCATTCCATTTATCATTAACATTATATATCAATTTATTTATCGTTAACATTATTAACAATTAATTTATCATTAACATTATTTATCAATTTATTTATCTTTAAACATTTTTTTATCATTTTTTTATCGTTAACATTTTTTATCATTTTTTTTATCATGACATTGACATTTTTGTCTTTTTCATTTATTTTTAAGATTTTTAAAAATTCATTTTCATCAAAAAAATATTTATCAGTCATTTATATTAACATTTTTTATCATTTATTTATTTTCTTTTTTAATTTATTTTCTTAAACATTTAATTTATCTATCATTAACATTATTAATTCAATTATTTATCATTAATATGAGTTATTCACTTGTCATTAATATTATTTATTTATTTATCATTAATTTTTTAAATTTAATTTTCATTTACATTTTTTTTTTTTATTTTTAAATTTTTTTTATATTAACATTATTCGTCAATATACTGATCGTAAACATTACTTATCAACTTATATATCAAGGCCAAGCGGTCCCAGGCGCTGCGTTCAGGTCGCAGTCCGGTCCTCCGGACGTGGTTTCAATCCCACTCCGACACGCCTTTATAAAAGTGGGTATGAAAGGTCTTAAAACCCTTTAAATGTAAAAGTAGACTTTGTAAAAGTAATTTAGTTAATTGATCAAAGGTTCTTTATCAGATTTCAGTGTGATTGTGAATAATTAAAATTAGAAAAAAAAATAGTAAACAATTTTGGGCGGGTAAAAAATAGTAATTATTATTTTCTATTTAGAGTCTTTAAAAGTAGTATAATATCAAGTTCCCTTTGATATTGTTTTAACTTTTACGTTTTCTCATTTTCATGAAATTATTTTACGTTATCTTGCTATTTTTATTTTTACCATCTCAATTATTTATCATTATCCTACTTTATCATTACAATTTATCTTTATCATTAGTATCAGTACCCCAAGTTATTTATCCCAATTTATCATTATCCTAATTAACTTTATCCTAAGTTATCCATATCATAAGTTATCTTTACCACAATTTCATTACCATAATTTATTTTTTTTTTATAGTTTCATTTCATTATTTTCATTTCTTTATTATCATATCATAATCGTACTATTATTATGTTACCATCTCACATTATTTATTATAAGTTATCATTATTTATCATTATTCAACACTATGATTATTAATATTTATGATTATCAGTATCATTATTTATAAATAATAAGATAAATAGTGGTAATGATAAAGAAGAGGCCCAAAGAGATGTAACTACTTTCATCTTGAAGGCACTGGGAAAAACGAACCCTGACAAAAAAAACAAAAAGTAAAAGCGGAACTTATTTTTGACAAAAAAGCCGATAAATTAAAATGATTTTGTAATGATAAAAAATAATAAATAATTTAATGAAAAAAAATTGATATATAATGGTAAAGAAAAAAAATTTAAAGATAGTTTTAACAATACATAAATTTTATATGTGCGACGTAAGGAATGTGATAATTGATGGAAAATTTGTATAAAATGATTTATTCACATTTCTCTACTTAACTAAATCCGTAGATTTTTCGACAGCCTTTTGCGACGAAAATAACAGTCTCCTTGATATTTTCTTCGGGTAAACAGTCTTGTGGTTTGGGCCGGGTGTTCGCATGGTTTAGTAAAAGACGGGACGTAATCAGGGAAGTGAACACATCAGCTTGGGTCGTGTACCGTTCGTAAGGGAGGAAAAACCCTCTTTTTAAAGGAATGGTAACAAGCATAGATGTGTTGCCCCATTAAAGTTGCGTCAGGGTCTTCAATTTGGGTAGCCAATGGTGATGGTGAGGGTTTAGGCTTAAATAGTTCGAGTGTAGCCCTATTCTTCTCGTGTTGTTCAGCCCCCGTAATGTTTGCGTTGTATACCCAAAATGTAAAACCTGATTTTGGGAAACCGTTTCTGTGTGAGTAAGGAAAGGGGTTCGCATGTGGTGGGTACGGTAACATATGCGGGTTTTAAAATCCAGTTTTGGCGACGGAAAAGAGACGGTGTGAATTTAGTCGGTGCTTGTGAAGTCTGGCTGAAGCCATTAGTTGCTCGAAGAAAGGGAAAAGGGTAGCCCAGACAATAAAGCTTTTTGCGTTAAAACTCATATTAGTTGCTGATTTTAGCTGTTCCACTAAACTATCTTTTTCCAACAAGAGATCTGATCTTTATATGAACCCGATTAGGGGGACGCGGCCGAAAAGAGGTCAAAGAGATGCCATGTCTCATCTTAAAGGCACTGGGGAACACGAGACCTTAAAAAAAAAAAAGTAAAACAAAATATAGCGGGAAACACTACTTTCCACTAAAGCAATTAAAAGCTTTAAAAGATTTTGTAAGTAATAAAAAAATTTGATAAATGATTTTATGAATAAAGTGATAGAAAAATGTTCAAGATAAATAAAAAATTTTTGATATAAATAAATTGATAAATAATGATATGAAAAATAAGTAAGATAAATAATTGATAAAAAATGTTAATGATAAAAAATAAAATAAAAAATTTTAAATTTAAATTAAATAAAAATTATAAAAATTTTAATAATATTAATATAATAATTAATAATAAAATGAGAAAAAAATTATAGTATTAAACAAAAAAATTTAAAATTTTTAAAATGAAAATAAATTATAATGTAAATGCATTAAATAAAAAATGTAAATGACATATAATTAAAATTTAAGAAATTAAATTTAAACATTTTAAAATGTAAAAAAAATTAATAATTTTAAATGAAAAATGATTAATAATTTTAATGAAAAATACATTAATAAGGTTAATGATAAAAATTTAAAATAAGTTAAAGATAGATTAAGATAGCCCCAAATTTAATTAAATAAAATATAAATTTTTTGATGAAAAAATGTTTTTATAATAATGTTAATGTTTTAATTGATAAAAAAGTTAAAAAAAAATGAAATGACAAAAAATGTAAAAAGTCTTTAATAAAAAATGATAAATAATTTTAACGATAAATTTAATTGATAAATAATAAAATGACGTATAAATAAGAAAAATACTTGACGAAAAAATAAATTGTATTTTATTTTATAAAAATGAATTATTAAAAATGTTAACGAAAATAATTGTATTAATGTAATGAAAAATGAACTAGTAAAAAATTTAATGATAAGTAAATTGATGAATAATTTTAAATTTGTAGTAATTGATAAATAAAATTAAATTTAAATGATATTTTAGGGTAAGTAAATTGAAAAAATACGTTAAGGATAAATAAAAACAAATTTAATAAATAATGTAATGATAAAAAATGTTAATAAAAAAAAATGTTAATTTTAAAATTTAAAATGCGAAAATGTTAATGACATCAAAAGTGTGAATGTTTTAAAGGAAATAAATAGATAAATGATTTTAAATGGAAATAAAAGAAAAATAATTTTCATAGTAATTGTTTTGAAAAATTTTTAAATAGTAAATAAATTGTAAAAAAGGGAATGATAAAAAAATTGTTAATATTTGTAATAAATGAATAATATAAAAACATTGCAAATTAAATAAATTAAGAAAATAGTGGTAATTATAAAAAATAAGATAAATGGGGTAATTATAAATATAAGATAAATAGTGGAAATGATAAAAAGAGAGATAAAGGATTAACTGCTTTCTCCTAAGCACGGGGAACCGAGACCCTGCAAAAAAAACGAAAAGTAATAAGCGGGAACCTGTTTTTGACAATAAACCCATAAAACAAAAAAATGTTTTTGGAATGAAAATAAATTGAAAATTTTAATGTTAAAGAAAAGAAAATTGAAAGATAGTGTCAACAATACATACAAAATGCGATGATAAATAAATTGTGATAATTTTTAAAGAAAAATAAGAGTGTTAATGATACATAAATATTTATAACAAATAATTTGATAAATAATGTTGATGATAAATACATTGATAAAAAATTTAATGATAAATTTTTTTGATGAATAACGTTATGATAATTGTTATAATATCAATGAAAAATACATTGTAAATAAAAAATTATAAATAAAATGATAAATAATATTGATGATTAATAAAATGATAAATAATATTGATGATTAATAAAATGATAAATAATATTGATCATTAATAAAATGATGAATAATATTAATGATTGATAAAAGGATAAATAATGCTAATGTTAAAAAAAATGATAAAAAATTTTTAATGATGAAAAAATTTGATAAATAATGTTAATGTACATGTGTTAATGCTAAATAATTTTAAATGCTAAAGGATTTTAATGCTAAATGAGTAATGCAAAATTTGTTTAATGAAAAATTGTGTTTGAAAATTATGTTAATGATAAATCATGTTAATGATAAATTGTTAATGATAAATTATGTTGATGAAAAATTATGTTAATGATAAATTATTTAATGATAAATAAAATGGTAAAAATGTTAGCGATTAAATTTAAGGGTAAATAATGTTGCGATAAAAAAATTTAATGATAAATTAAAAAAAATATGTTAATGAAAAATTAAACTTTAAAAAAATTTAAATGATAAAAAAAAATTGATAAATAATTTTAATTTTAAAATTTAAATTTGATAATAAGGTTAATGACAGTTATTGAAAAAAAATGTAAATGAAAATTATTAAATCTAAAAATAAGTCATGGTAATGTTAATTTTTTATCACCTCATAGTATAAAGATTCTTTAAGGGATAATGAAGAAATTTTTATCAAAATAATAATGAATTTAAATATTTTATAGTAATAAAAAAGAAATGTGTATCATAATAAAAAATGGTAATATATATCATTAATAATGAAGTAAAGTTTCTAATAATAATGAAGTAATTTATATCTAATAAAAATGAAGTAATGTGTACAGATAAGGGAAAGCAAAAAATGACAGAGATAAAATAATCAAAATAAAATGACGCTACGACCTGAAAAAATATTAAAAAATAATAAAATAATGATAATGACGATGATAACCATGATAATATCAAAAAATGTGAAAATTTAAAATGATGATTTTGATTAAAAAGGGATTGGGGACGAAAGTTATATGGGTGTTGTGTGTTAAGTAATTTTAATTGATAGATAAAATGGTTAAATTTTCTATTTAACATTATATCCCGTAGATTTTGCACGAAAATTAACATTTTCCTTGCTATATTCTGTAGGGAAACAGTCTTTTTGGATTGCCGGGCATTCTTTCAGGGTTTTGGGAAATAAATACGGGTACGTAATCAGGGAATAACATCACTTGGGTCAGTAAAAACCGTTTCTATAATGGGGGAAAAAACCGTCTCGGGTAGGGAATGATAGACCATAGTAATGTTTTTGTCCACTAAATTTGCGTCATTGGTATAGTTGGGTACCCGAATAATGAGGTGATGGTTGAGGGATAAAGGGTTCGAGTGTACCTTTTTTTTTCTCTTGATCTTAAAATCGTCGTAGTAAATTTGCGTAAAACGCTTTGGGCCCAATTCAAAAACATTTCTGTGTGGTAACATTTTAAAGGTTCACATTGGTGGTCGGTGCTAACGTAAACAGGTGTAACATCCCAAATTTGGGGACGGTTAAATGAGCAGTGCTGAAATTTAGCGACATCAATAACTCAGTTACAGCTTTAGCGGCAATTTTGGCTGAAGACCCAAAGCTGTTTCGTTGAATCTCATTTGGCTGTTGTGTTACTGTTAGACCGAACTATGGGTTACCCAAAGGGAAATGATCTTATATATGAAGTCGATTAAGGGCGAAGTTGTAGAAAGAGGTTAAAGAGAAGCAAACCCGGTTTTTCCAAGGAAAATGGGAACAGGAGACGTTCAAACA
This sequence comes from Penaeus monodon, assembly GCF_015228065.2. Lineage (NCBI taxonomy): Eukaryota > Metazoa > Arthropoda > Malacostraca > Decapoda > Penaeidae > Penaeus > Penaeus monodon. The sequence goes on from NC_051426.1 coordinate 29,689,305, forward strand.
AAAAAACAAAAATGTAATAAGCAGTAGCATTTTTCAACTCAGGCTGAGAAGACATATAATTAAAGATCATGATAACAAAGATCATGATAACTTATGATTCGAACCTAATGATCATGGTAACTAAGATCATGATAACTAAAGAATATGGTGAGTAATGATCATGATAATAATTTTATGAGTAATTCTGATAACTAATATCATGAAACTAAAGTCGACAAAATAATGATATGATAACCAAAGATCTGATAACTAATGATCATGATAACTAAGTCAGATAACTAAAAATCGTGATAACTAATGATCTGAAACTAATGATCTGATAACTAAAAGTCTAATAACTAATGATCATGAAATAATGATCATGTAAATAATGATCATGGTAAATTTAAAGATCATGGCAAATAATGATCATGATAACTAATTATCATGATAAAAATGATCTGATAACTAATGTAAATTTAATAAGTCTTATAACTAATGACATGATAACTAAGATCTGATAAATAAAGATCATGATAACAATGTCATGATAACTAAAGTCATGATAACTAATGATCATGAAACTAATGATATGTTATAATGACAATCTAATGATCATGATAAATAATGTCATGATAACTTGATCATGATAATAAAGATCATGTAAAATGATCATGATATATAATGATCAGGATAAATAATAATAGTGATAAATACTTTGAAATGCTAAGATGATAATGGCAAGATTCGATAACGATAACAAATGACATTGATAACTAATGATAAAGATAAATAAGGATAATGATATTTAACGATAATGGAAACTTATGATAATGGTAACTTATGATTGGTAAAATTTTGATAAAGGCAACTTTTGATAAAGAAATTTGATAAAGGTAACTTATGATAATGGTTATTATGTAATGGGAATTTTGATAATGGTAACTTATGTAATGGAAATTATGAAATGGTAACTTTTGAAATGGGAATTTTTAAAGGAAACTTATATAAATGGTAACTTATGGGAATGGTAACTTATGGGAATTGTAACTTATGATAATGGTAACTTATGGTAATGTAATTATGGTAAAAGGGAACTTATGATAATGGTAACTTATGATAATGGTAACTTATGATAGTGGTAACTTATGATAATGGTGACATATGACAATGGTAACTTATGATAATGATAAATAGCGATAATGATAATTAATGATAATGATAATGATAATGATAAATAGTGATCATTATAAAAAGTGATAAAGATAACTCATGATAATGATAATTTATGATAATGATAACATGATGATAACTTGGGGTAATGAAAAATTTCGATAATCATAAAAAAAAATTTAGATAGATAACTGCGATAATTATGAATATAAAAATAAAAAAAAATGATAAAAAATGCTAATGATAAATAAAGATAATGATGAGTATGATAATGATAACTTTTGAGGAATTAGGTAATGATAAATAATGGTTTATGGTTTAAAAAGATAATAACAATAACTTTACGATAAAATAACATGCTAATTAAAAAAGAACAAGGTAAAGATCTGTAAAAAATACAGGTAACTTGATATCATACTACATAATGACACTAATGAAAAAGTTTAAAATTAATCTTGCTATTTGTACTAGCTATAAAAAGTGTTTGTATTTTACTGGGTCATAAATTTTTCTAGTAATGCTGAAATATATGAGAACTTTCGTTTTTCAGATTAAATAATCTACTTTTGCAAAAACTACATTCACATTAAGGGTGCTAAGCATCCTTTTTATACCACACTTTTATAAAGGGCAAAATGTCAGGATGGGATTCGAACCCCCGCCCCGGGAAAACCGGGCTCGACCGAACGCAGCGCCTTGGACCGCTCGGCCCTCCTACTGTTCGGTGAAGAAACTGAACCCAAATTTTGACTTTGATAATGATAACTACTGATCATGATAAGTAATGATCACAACTAATGATCATGATAATTTAAAGATCATTATCTCTTATCATCATAAATTATTCCTTTTTAATATTATTTTTCGTTTTTTTCTTTTATTTTATTATCTTTACTTTATATTTTAAATTTCATTATTTTTCATTATTTTGATAAATTATTATTTTATGTTATTTAAATCTTTATCATCATCCTTATCATTTTATTTCTGCTTCCCATATTAGTGACAAAGAACAGCATCAATACCTAGTGAAAATGAACAGCATCATTATTACCATGAGAAGATGATGAACAAAATTGTTATCATGATGAAATGAACTTATTACCATGTATGATGAACACCATCATTATATCTTTTTTTTTTTGTCCTGTTATTTCAATGTAGCCTTAAATTTAATTGTATTGTTTCTTTTATTGCGCCAAAAAGAAATTTTTGTTCAAAACAATATTTTTTTTTGGGAATTTTGGGTTTTAGACACTGACACTACATAGTTGTGGTAATGAAACTTAGTAATGTAATTTGGGAAAGATAATCGGATAATGTAACTTTAAAAATTTATAACTTTGGATAATGATAATTTTTGGGTAATGATAACTTGGGATAAAAGTAACTTGGATATGTAATTTTGGTAATTATAACCTGGGGTATGATAACTTAGGTAAAGATAATTTAGGAAAAGATAACTTAGGAATGATAATTTTGGGTAATGATAATTTTCGATAATGATAATTTAGGATAAAGATAACTTTTGGGTAATGATAACTTAGATAATGATTACTTGGGGGATGAAATTTTGAATAATGATAATGATAACCGGGATACTGATAGCTAAGATAAAAGGTAAATATGATAATGATAATTTTGTTGGGAAAGGGAAATAATATAGCAAGATACAATAAAAATAAAAAAATGTTTGAAAAAGAGAACAATTAAGTCTAAAAGCAATATCAAGGTAACTTGATATTTGACTTTTTATAAAGAGCTTAATGATAGAAAAAATAAAAATTGTTCTTTTTTATTTTTCCAGCTAAACTGTGTTCACTGTTTTTTTTTTTCTATTTTTTTTTATTCACAATCACTTGAAATCTAAAAAAAACCTTTGTGTATGGGTTAACTAATCTACTTTTTCAAATCTACTTTCAAATTTAAAATCTAAGTATCCTTTTCATACTACACATATTATAAAGGCTGTCAGGAGTGGGGGTTCGAACCACGCCCGGAAGACTTTTAACCTGAAAAGCAACGCTTTTGGGCCGCTCGGCCATCCTGATTTTTTATGTAAAAAAATTGAACCCAATTTTTAAATTTTACAATTCCGTAGGATTTTGGAAAACGGATAATAATGGTTATTACAACATATGGTCATCATAAAAAAGTAAAACGTTAGTTGGTATATTTAGATTGATAATATTAAAAATGGAAGAAAGAGAACGATAACGCAAATTTTCGTAAAAATAAACCTTTTTTTTTATGATATGTTTGATTAATAACCTCATAGCATTTTTAAAACCGTGGATGTTTTTGACAGCCGTTGCTATGTAATTAACGGTTTCCTGATTAATCTGTCTGGGAAAACGTTTGTGGATTTGGGGCCCGGCGTTCGTCATGGTTCTGTAAAAAGACTAGGGCTAGATGAGGGAGGTGAACAACCTTGGGTCTATACCGCTCTGTAATGGGGAAAAAACCTCTCCCTTAAGGGGATGGTAGAACAGTCGTAATGTAATTGTCTGTTCAAATTGCGTCAGCTGGTCTTCAAGTCGGGTAGCTAGAATGATAGTGAAGGGCCCCGCTGATAAATGGGTTTGATTTTTAGCCATATTCTTTTCGAGATGTTAGTTTCCCCCAAAGTATGCGTTGTATAACCAAGTGTGGAAAATGATGTTCGAAAAACCCTTTCTGTGTAATTTATGTGAAAAATATGATAAATATAGATTATATAAAAATATAATATATTAATAATTATATAAATATAGTAATATATGATATAATATAAAAATATAATATAAAAATTATTTTTATATATATTTAAAAATATGATAACATAAATTAAAATATATATGTAAAATATATATAATATATAAATATAATATAATATTAATTATAAAAATAATATATAAAATTTAATAAAACAATCAATATAAATATATATATATTATATATAAAATTAATATTTATAAAATTAAAAAAATATATAAATTAATTTTAATTGATATTAATCATATATAAAATATATGCTAATACATAAAATTAAAAATATGTAATATAATAAATATATAATAATTAAAATTTTAACTTTTTATATATAAAATTAATATAATAAAAATATTATAATTATAAAAAATAATATAAAATATAAAATTATAATATATTAATATAAAAAAAAATATTTTTTAAGATATAATTATATTAAAATAAATATATATTAAAACATATAAATATTATATTATAAATAAAAAGATTAAGATAAAAATTAATATATTTTATAATTTTATTATATATATATAATAAATATATTAATAAATAATTAATATATATATATATATTATATAATAATATATATATAAAATTATAATATTATATATATATATAAAATTTTATATTATATAATAAAAATAAAATATATATATAATATATTTTTATATATAAATTTTTTTTATTTATAATATATAATATAATTAATTTTTATATTATTTAAATATTTTAATATATATATATATAATATAATATAATTTTTATTATTTTCCTTACTTTTATTTTTTATATTTAATTTTTTTTTTTTATTTTATATATTTTTAAATATTATAATATATATAATTTTAATATATTAAAATTTATATAATTAATTATATATATATTTATATATTATATATATTATTATATATTATTATTTAATTATATATATTATTTATCTATTTTAAATTTCTTTTTAATTTATTTCTTATATATTTTTATTCTTTTCTTTATTTTTTTTTTTATTTATATTATTTTTCAATATTTTAAATTATGTTTTTATATGTATATTTTCCCTTTTAATCTTATTTTTTAATATTTTTAACTTAAATTATAATTCTTATAATTATTTTTATTCTTTTTTTTTTTTTAATATTTTAAAATTTTTTATTTTCTTAATCTATTTAATTTATTATTAATATCTACTTTTTTACCCTTTATTTACCTTTTTTTTTTCCATATTTTTAATATTTATTTTATTTTTCCCTATTTTTATTTTTTTATTCCCTTTTTTAATTTTAATTTTTAAAATCTTTTTTTTATTTCAATTTATTCTTTTTACTTTAATTTGTATTTTTTATTATTTTTTATTTTTTTTTTTATTTTTTTTTTTATATTTAAATATTATTTTATTTATTATATTTTTATTATTTTTTTTTTATATTTAATTTTATTTTTTATTTTAATTTTCTATTTTATTATTCTTCTTTTTTTTTTTAAATTATGCAATAAACATTTATTATTAATTTTGGGGAGGTGAACACATCAGCTTGGGTCAGTGATCCCGTCTCTGTATGGAGGAAAAAACCGTCTCCATTAAGGAGATGTAGACACAGTCGTAGATGTTTCTTGTCTGTTCAAGTTGCGTCAGCTGGTCTTCAAGTCGGATAGCTGAGTAAGTGATAGTGACGGTCTCAGGCTGATAAATGGTTCGAGTGTATGCCCTATTCTTCTCGAGGATGTTCAGTTCCCTAACGTAGTGCGTTGTATAAGCAAGTGTGGAGCTTGATGTTCGGAAACCGTTTCCGTGTGATATATATGTGATAATATATGATAAATGTATATAATATATACATATATAATATAATATGATCTATATAATATATATATAATGTATATAGTATATAATATTATAAAATATAAAATATATAACATAAATATATAATATAATATAATATATAATATATATTAATATGTAACAATTATATAATATAATATCTATATTTATGATATCTATAATATATAATATATATAATATAATTATAATATAATTAAAACGATCATATATAATATATATAATATATATATATATTATATATATATTATCAAATATAAAATTATATACATTAATATATATATACTAATATATTAAATATTATATAATATTTATCTATTAATATACTCTCTGATTACTATATAATATCATACTCTATATACAAATTTTATAATTTTATTTTTTATCATAAATATATAATATATTTTATATTTTATATTCAATCTTATCTATATATTTTATATTATCAAATTTATAAAATATTATATATAATTATTACTCTTCTAATATATATTTATATATTCTCTATCTCTATAATATATTATATATATATCATATATCATATATCCTAAACTATATAACTTTCATATATTAATATCCTCTATTTATATATTGCCTATTATCTCTATATCTATCTCTCTCACTCCTCTCTCTCTCTTCTTCTTTTCCCCTCTCTTCCCTCTCTCTCCTCATCTTTTCTCTCTCCTTTCCCCCCTTCTATCTTTCTCCCTTCCCCTTCTCTCTCTCCCCCTCCCTCTCTTCCTTCTCCCCTTCTCCTCTCCCCTTTTTCCTCTCTTCTTTTCCCCTTCCTCTTCTCTCTCTTTTTTTCCTTACCTTCCTCTTCTCTCCTCCTCTCTCACCCTTCTTCCTTCTTCCTCTTTTCCTCTCTCCTCCCTCTCCCTTCTTCCCTCCCTCTCTCCCCTCTCATCCTCTCTCTACCCTTCCCCCCCTTCCCCTCCCTCTCTCTCTGCCCTCTTTCCCCCTTTCCTCTCTCTCTCTCCTCTTTTCCTCTCTCCCTCTCTCTTCTCTCCTATACTATCTCTCTCTCTCTATTATCTTTACTTATATCTCTCTCTATATATCCTCTCTTCTATATTAATATCTAATCTAATAAATAACTATATCATCTATAAAAAAAAACTTCATATATCTCATCTCTTATTATTATATATATATATTATAAAATTATATATATATATATATTATAATATTAATATATTATAATTTTAAAATTATAATATATATATATTATATATATATATATATATATAATATTTATATATATATTATTATTATATATAAAAATAATATAAAATATAATAAAAATGTATATATATAAAATTAATTATAAAATATATAATTAATATATTTTAAAAATATATAATATATTTTATATTTATATATTAATATTATATATTATAAAAAAACTTTTTAAATTTTTTATAATATAAAAAAATTTTTATAATATATAATATATAATATATATTATATAACATTTTATTAAAATATATATAATATTATATAATTATCCTCTCTATCTATATCTCTCTATCTCTCCTATTCTATCTTCTATATATATCTCTAATATCTATACTATCTATCTTTATTCTATATTCATTATCTTTCTATATCTCCTCTTTACTTATATCTCTCTTTCTTCTCTCTCCTATCTTATATCTCTACTCTCTCATACTTATATTCTACTCCATCTATCTCTACTCTTATCTCTCTCTCTAATATCTCTTCCTCTCTATCTCTCCTATCTCTTCTTCAATTCTTCTCTCTCCTCTATCTCTCTCTCTCTCTCTCTCTCTCTCTCTCCTCTTCTCTCTCTTCTCCTCTCTCTCCCCTCCTCTCGCTTCTCTCTCTCTCTCTCTCTCCTCTCTCTTCTCTCCTCCTCTTCCTCTCTACTCTTCCTCTCTCTCTCTCCTTCTCCCCTCTCTCTTCTTTCCCCTTCTCTCTTCTCTTTCTTCCTTCTCCCCTCTCTCCCTCTCTTTCTTCTCCTTTTCTTCCCTCTCTCTCCTCTCTCTCCTTCTCCCCTCTCCTCCCCTCTCTTCCTTTCTCCTCCTCTCTCCTCTTTTCCTCTCTCTCTCTCTCTCTCTCCATCCCTCTCTCTTCTCTCCTCCCCTCTTTTCCCTTTTCTTCTCTCCTCTCCCCTTCTCCTCTCTCTCCTCTCTCTCCTCCCTCTCTCTTCTCTCTTCCTCTCCTTCCTCTCTCTCTCTCTCTCTCTCCTCTCTCTCTTTCCTCTCCTCTCTCTCTCTCATCTCTCTCTCTCTTCTATCCCCCTATTCTTTTCTCTCTCTGCTCTCTCCCTTTTCTCTACTCTCTTCTCTTGTCTCCTCCTACCCCCTCTCTCTCTCCCCCTCTCTCTCTCTTTTGTCCTCTCTCTCTCTCTTTTGTCTCTCTCTCCTCTCTTTCTCCTCTCTCCTCCCCCCTCTCTCTCTTTCATCTTCTACTTCCTTCTTTCTCCTCTTCTC
>NC_051426.1:29697597-29720097 GCF_015228065.2 Penaeus monodon
TAGGATTGAGAAAAAATTGAACAGTACCATCTACTGGACAACTTATAGTTGGACACAACATCTACTACTGTGTCTATCATTCCTTACCAGAGACGGTTCTTCCTCCATTATGAACGGTGTATCAAGTGACTGGTTAATTACGTTAGCAACATCATGATATATAAACTGTTAAAGTAAGAAGAAATGTTATACTAAATTCATTTTAAATACTTAAATTATCTATTAATTAACACATTACTTGCGTCACACAACTACCGATATAACTGTACGTCCGCAATCCCTTTTCAATCAAAATCACCCATTTTAATTATCTTCATATTGATTTATCATGGTTATCATCGTCATTATCATTATTATTATTACTTATTAATGTTGTTTCAAGTGCTTCAGATATTATCGATAGCGTAATTTTATTGTGATTATTTATCTCTGTCATTTATCGCTTCCATTATTATGATACACATTACTTCATTTTTATTATGATATATATTATTTCATTATTATTATGATACACATTGCTTCATTTTATTATAATATATATCAATTCATTATTGTTACGATAAACATTTCTTCATTATCCTTATAAAATTTTTGACCTTATTATTTAGATTTAATAATTTATCATTTAGATTTTTTATCAATTAATCTGTCATTAACCTTATTTATCAATTAATTTATGATTCATATTTATCATTTATTTACATTAACATTATTTATCGTTTAATTTATCATTAACTTTATTTATCGCTAATTATTTACATTTTAATTTATCACTAACATCATTTACATTAACTTATTTAGCATAACATAATTTAGCATACATATTTATTCTTTAACATAATTTACTTTAACATCATTTAGCATTAATTTTAGCTTTCACATCATAGCATAACATCGTTTAGCATTAACATCATTTAGCATTAACATCATAGCATAAGCATCTTAATCAACATTATTAATCAATTTATCATTAAGTATTATCAAATCATTTTTAATCATTAAACATTATTTATCATTTTATTTATCGTCAACTATTTTCATCTTTTATCATTAACATTATTTATCAATGTATCTTATCATTAACATTATTTATCAAATTATTTGTTATAAATATTTATGTATCATTAACACTCAATTTATTTATCTTTAACATTATCTATCAATTTATTTATCATCGCCCATTTTTATATAACTTTTATTTATCTTAACATCATTTATCAATTTTTATTATCATCCCAAAATCATTTTAAATGTCGTATCGGCTTTATTGTCAAAGTAGTGTTCCTGTATTACTTTAGTCGTTATTTCTGTCAGGGTCTCGTGTTCCCAGTGCCTTCAGATGAAGCAGTTACATCTCTTTGACCTCTCTTCTAATTTATCATTAACACTATTTATCTTATCATTTATTAATTACCACATTTTCTTATTATTTATGATTACCACTATCTATCTTATTATTTATAATTAGCAATGTTTATCATATTATTCATATTACAAATATTAATCAACTTTATTTATCATTAACATTTATTATCAATTCTATTTACTATTAACATTATTTATCAATTCATTACATGAAAATAATTCTATCTATTATTATCATTAACTATTTATCTCATTATTTAATTAAATCATTCATTTATGTTTAACATTATCGTATTATTATATTAACATTTTATTATTATACATTATTTATCATTTACATTTTATTAATTAATTCATTATTTATCATTAACAGTATTTATCAATTTACTTACATAATTATTCATTATAATTTAATTTCTCATTTATTATATTATCTATAATTAACATTATTCATCATTATTATCATTAAACATTATTTAACTAGTCATTTATCATTTACATTATATATCAATTATTATCTTAAACATTATTAATATTCTATTATTATTAACATAATATATCAATTTATTTGTCGTTACATATTACATGTATTTATCATTATTATACTCATTATTATTATTTATCATAATTATTATTATTTCGTTAACATATTTATCATTTTTTCATAATGACATTGACATTATTTGTCATTTCATTTATTTTTAACATTATTTCATCAATTAATTTATCATTAACATTATTTATCAATTATTTATCATCAACATATTTATCATTTATTTATCATTAACATTGTCTATCATTTAATTTTCTTTAACATTTTTAAATTTTTATTTATCTTAACATTTTTAAATGTATTTTCTTAAATTTTTAAATTCTTTATCATTAAAAATTTTTTTAAATTTATTTTTTTATTAACATGTTTAATTAAAATTACCCAAAATATTTTTAAATTTAATGTCTTTTACATTATTTTTTATTGTCATTTACTTATCAATTTTTTTATCTTAAAAATTAGAATTTATTTTCAAATACTACAATTTTTTCATCATTATTTATTATTTATTATCTTTAAATTAAAAATTTTATTTATCTTTAAATATTTTTAAATTTAATTAATTTTAAATTATTTTATTTTTCTTTAACTTATTTAAAACTTATTTATCATTTCATTTTTTTATCATTTTCATTATTTATAAATTTATTTTTTCATAAATATTTTTTTTTTATCTTGAACTTATCTATCACTTTATTCATCATTAACATCTTTTTATCAATTTTTTTATTATTTAAACAAAATCATTTTAAATGTTTTTTAAGCTTTATGTAAAAAAAAGTAGTGTTCTGCTATTTTTTTTGGTTATTATTTTTGGTCAAGGTCTCGTTTTCCCGAGTCCCTTAAAGATGAGACTATGGCATCTCTTTAAACCTCTCTTCTTGGGGCCGCGTCCCTCTAATCGGCTTTTATAATTTAAAATCAGATCTCTTGTTTGGAAAAACCCTAGTTTAGTGGAACAGTTTAAAATCGCAAATAATATAGTTAACGGGAACAGCTTTCATTGTCCCGGGTTAAACCCCTTTTCTTGCTTCGAGCAACTAAAGGGGTTCAGAAAACTTGCAAAGCCTCGCTAAATTAGCACCGCTCTCTTTTCCCCTCGCCAAAACTGGGTTTTAAAACCCGCCCTATGTTTTCCGTCACGTTTCCCCCACAGGGGAACCCTTTACCGTTACTCACAAGAAACGGTTTTCCCAAAAACCCCCCGGGGGTTTCCCCATTTGGCCCTTTACAACGCAAAACATTTCGGAGTTTTAACCTCATCGAGAAAAATAGGGGATACACTCGAACTATTTTTTCCCGCCTCCCAAACCCTCAAACCCTCACTCTTCGGTTTTTCCCCAACCCGGGAAAACCACTGGGCGCAAAATTTAAAGGGGCAAATAAATCATGACTGTGGGCTACCATCTCCTTTAAAAGAGACGGTTTTTTCCCTCCCTTAAAAGAGACGTATAAAGACCCCAAAATGATGTGGTTTAATTCCCGATTTTACTCCCCGTCTTTGTTACTAAACCTGAAAACCCTGGCCAACCACAAGATGTTTACCAGAAAAATATATAAAGGGGACTGTTTTAAATTTCTCGCAACGGGTGTCGAAAAATCCTTTCGGTATATTTTTGTTTAAATAGAGAAAAGGTTTAATAAAGTCATTAAAACTAAATTATCCATCAATTATCACCAAATTCCCCATCGCACATAAACCCTTTATGTATTTTAAAAACTATCTTTAAAATTTTTTTCTCTTTAACCCCTTTATACAAATTTTTTTATCATTAAAATTATTTATCTATTTTTTTATCATTACAAAATTTATTTTTAAAGTCTTATCGGCTTTATTTTCAAAATAATTTCCTGCTTTTACTTTGTCGTTATTTTTTCAGGGTTTCGGGGTTCCCAGTGCCTTCAAGATGAAAGTAGTTTAAAACCTTTTGGGCCCCTCTTCTTTAAACATTACCAATATTTTCTTATTATTTTTAAATAATGATACTGATAAACATAAAATTAATAATCAAGGTTGAATAAGGGTAAATAAAATTTTAAATTTTAATAAATAATGGGTGGTAAAATAATTTAATTTTACGATTTTGATATGATAACCCAATGATTGATAAATTTAAAGAAAAGATAACTTATAAAAACTAAAATAATTAAAAATTATGGTAAAATAACTTGTGGGGAAAGATAACTTATGATAGGGTAACTTTTGGATAAAGTTAACTTAATAAAATTTAAAATTTGGGTAAAATAAATTGGGGAAATGATAGCTAATGTAAAGAAAAAATGATAATGATAAGAGGATAAAGTAAAAAATGTGAGATGGTTAAAAAAAAATAAAAGCAAAAAAACGATAAAAAAACTTTTCTAAAATGAGAACAACGTTATAAAGATTAATAACAAAAATCAAGGTAACTTGATATTTTTGACTAATTTTTAAAAGAGCCTAATGTAGAAAGCATAATAATTCATATTATTTACCAGCTAAAACTGTGTTTCTATTTTCATTTTTCTAATTTTTAATTATCACAATCACCCCTGGGGGAAACTGATAAAGAAAAATTTGCTTTTCAGATTAAATAAACACTTTTAAAAAATACTTTCCCTTGGGTTTCTAACATCCCTTTTTATACCACACCCTTTTATAATGGCTGTCAGGAGGGGATTTTGAAAAACCCCGTCCGGAGGACCGGACCTGCCCACCTAAAAGCAGCGGGCCCGGGGCCGCTTGGGCCCTTTATATTAAGGTTTATAAGTAAAGTTTACGATCATATAGACGAATATGTTAATGATAAAAATAAATTAAAATAAATAAAAATAATGTAAAAGAAAATATTAATAAAAATTTTGGGTAAATTTAAAAAAATAATATTAATGACAAGTGAATAAAAATTTATATTTAAAGATAAAAAATTTTAATTTAAAAATTTTAATGAAGTAAAAATTTAAAAATGTTAAAAATAATAAATTAATAATGTTAAATTTTAAAATTAAAAGATAACAAAGTTAATGATAAAAGAAATGATAAAAATTGTTGATATAAAAAAATTTTATAAAAAATCTAAAAAATAAATGAAATGACAAATAATGTCCCAAAGTTTATTGATAAAAAAAAAAAGAAAAAAATGTTAACCCATTTAAATTTTAAAAAGATAAAAATGTTAATGTAAAAAAATTATTAAAAAAGGGTTTAAAGATAAATTAATTGTTTTGTTAAAGATAAATAAAATTGGGTATATAATGTTAATGATAAATGGAATGGTAAATAATATTAATGATAAATAAACCGGGTAAATAATTATTAAAATATCAGGGAAAATGATATGTAATTTTTTAATAATAAATAACGTTAATGATCAATTGATTTATAAATAAATGATAAATGAATTGATAGATAATGTCAATAGTAAATAAATTGATAATAAAGGTTAATGATAAATTGATTAATACTTGTATTATGAATAACATGATAAACATTGTTAATTATAAATAATAAGATAAATAGTGGTAATGATAAATTAAGAAGAGATGTCAAAGAGATGCAACTACTTTCATCTTGAAGGCACTGGGAACACGAGACCCTGACAGAAAGTATGCAGGAACACTACTTTGACAATAAAGCCGATAAGACATTAAAATGATTTTGTAATGATAAATAACTTGATAAATAATGTTAATGATAAATACATTGATGAATAATGTTAAAGGTAAATGAAATGATAAATAACGTTAATGATAAATACATTGATAAATAATGCTAATGATAACTAAATTGAGAAATAGATTGATAAATGTTGTTAATAATAAATTATTGATGAATAACGTAGACATCCTATTGAAAAGGAAACCTTTGATAAACCATATACAGAATTTCCAACATTACTGTTTTACTGTGTAGGTGGTACTGAAAATTCTGAGTCAGTTTCAAAAGAATAATGATAATAATAAATTGATTTATTTCAATCATTATTATATCTTGCCATCTTCATACCTTCATTATTATTATACATTATAATTATTATCATCAACTACTGTTATTTTATCACTGTCATCATTATTATGAATATAATTTTATTGATATCATCGTCATCATTTTATACGATCATTATGGGTGGGTTAATTGACAGATAATTTGGTGTAAGTTTGAAACCGACTTTATTCACATTTCTCGACTAGTAACCATCATAACAGTTAAATACAGTGGATGTTGCGTAATTAACCGTTTCCTTGATGTATTCTGTATGGGAAACAGTCTTGTGGATTGGCCAAGCGTTCTTCATGGTTCTGGTAACATATACTGGGACATAAATCAGGGAGGTGAACACATCAGCTTGGGTCAGTGATATCGTTTCTATAATAGAGGTAGAAACTGTCTCTGTTAAGGAGAAAGTCGACATAGCCGTTGACGTAGTTGTCCACTCAAGCTGATAAATGGTTCGAGTGTATGCCCTGTTCTTCTGATTGATCTTCAGCTCCGTAACGCAGTGTGTTGCGTAAGCCAACTGTGGAGCCTGATATTCAGAAACAGTTTCCGTGTAAGTAACGGTAAAGGGTTCGCATGTGGTGATTGTGACGCTAACATATGTAGGTTTAAGATCCAGATTGATCACGGTAAAGAGAGCGGTGGTGAATTCTAATCGAGCACTTGTGAGAGTGACAAAGGAAAACTCCTCTTGACACTGCTTGAAGGGCAAGTCTGGCTGAAGCCCATTACATGCTCGAATCAAGAGAAGGGCAGCCCAGACAACGAAAGCTGTTGCGTTGAGACTCATATTTCCTGTTGATGTCAGTTGTTCCAGTGACTATACTTTTTGAGCAAGAGACCTAATCTTATATTTGAAGTCCATTAGAGAGACGCGGACCAAGAATAGAGATCAAATAGATGTAACTACTTTCATCTTGAAGGCACTCGGAACACGAGACGCTGACACAAGTAATGACAAAGTAAAAAGCAGTACCACTTCTTCCACACTAAAGCCAAAAAGACATACAAGACGCTTCATGAATAGAGAGAGTATACTTTCGTTATATCTCCTACGTAATCCAATATATTAGTTTGCGCTGTTATTTGATAATAGCTGAATTCTTCATTGATCTATTTTTTATATTCCCAAACAACTATGTAGTATCAGTGAGTGTCTAAGATGCACATTCAACTAAAAAATATATTTTGAAGAGTAATTTGATGTGCCTCAAAAAAAATAAACCTTGGGCCAATACAAGTATAGCAATGCCTACGAATTAAGGCTGACATAAAGAAATAACATTATACTGAAAATAACGGTAATAATGATCATGTTCATCATCATCATGGTAATAATGCGTTCATCATCATCATCATGGTAGTGAGGTTGTTCATCTCATCATGGTAATGATAGTCTTCATATCATCAACATGTAATGATGCTCTTCATCTCATCACCATTATCCGGTAATGATGCTCTTCATCATTATCCTCATAGTAATGATACTGTTCATCCTCATCCTCATAGTAAGATACTGTTCATCCTCATCCTCATAGTAATGATACTGTTCATCATAAACCTCGTAGTAATGATACTGTTCATCATCATCATAATCATCATGTAATGATGCTTTTCATTATCATCTAATAATGGAAGCAGAAATAAGAATGTAATGATGATAATGTTTTTCATAATAAAAATGAAACAATAATTATCATAATAATAATAAACAATAATTATCATGATAATAATGAAACAATAATTATCATAATAATGAAATAACTCATTCAGCCCTGATTTTTTTACTGTAGATTTTATGTATTGTAGCAGCGGATTTGTCGTGGCCTAAAAAGGCTCCCAACATATTTTTAGATATGTATCATGAGTAGTTTAGAGATATTGACCCTTTTAAATTTTGGCCCAAATTTGTTCCGTCGGGGCCTAGCTCTACGCAAATAAAAGTTTAGACAAAAAACAGAAATTTCAATAAAACAACTGTGTAAATTTACAAGTATATATTATACCTTCCAGAAAAAAAAGATAATTCCAGGTACATTTTTTCTTTTACATTTGGAATATAAGACAATAAAAATATATTTCTTTCCCCAAGCCCAAGTCTCACATCAAATTCAATGCTAAGGTATATTTTTGTTACACAAAAAACTCTTTCATTAATGAAAAATCGCAGATTCAACTTCCATGCAAGGCATTTTTCATTAAAACAATCATTTAAGTAACATTCACTAATTTGACTACAGTGTCACCCATGTAAAAATGTGGAAAAAATTCATCAGCTTGCATATCTGAAGTGGCCTTGTCAATGCCCTCTGATAGCTCAGAAATCACTGTTGTCATCATTTTGAACTTCTTCAGAATCAAAAAATAAGCTATTTCCAATTTAAAAAACCATACTGCCCCTGGCAACAGAACTGTTTTTTTTCACAATCTTTTGGTACTCTAACCATGCATTGCGCAAGAGAGGTCCAAAGATGCAACATTGCTCGAACAGTAAATTTTGCAGAACGGTTGCACTTCTGTAATAGCTAATGACCTGATCAATAATATCAACGCCCCCCCTCTTTGAGTTTTATCCGGACGAAGAAAAGGCAGGATGTAACTACATTCATCTTGAAGGCACTCGGAACACGAGACGCTAACAAAGACAAAGTAAAAAAGGACAACTGCGTACTAAAGCCGAAAAGGATAATGACATCTCATGAATACAATTCGTTACTTTTTTTATATCTCTAAGCAATCCATTTATTTATCATTAATTATTTACATTAATTTTTTCGTTACTCATTTATCATTTTTTTTCATGAATGCATTGACATATATTTGTCCATTTCATTTATTTTTAACAATTATTTCATCAATGTAATTTATCCATTAACATTATTTTTATCAATTAATATTATCCATCAACATATTATCATTTCATTTATCATTAACATTGTCCTATCATTTATTTATCTTTAGCATTATTAATTTATTATTCATTAAGCCAACATATCAACAATTTCATTATCCATATATTATTAATTTGTATGTCATTTACATTATTAATTTATTTGTCATTAATATTAGTAATTCATGTTGTCATTACTATTAGAATTTAAATTTATCATTATAATTAATTAATCTATTTAGAATAATTTAATTTATTTTATCATTCATTATTATTAATTTATTTATCATTAATATTATTAATTTATTTTATCATTAATATTTATTAATTATTTTCAATTTAAAGATTCTTTATTCATTCATTATTAATTATTTATATCATTAACCTTATTCATCAATCTACTGATCGAAACTTTTATTTATCAACTTACTTACATTATCATTATTTATCAATTATTTTATCATCATTAATTATTTTATCTTGAAACACTTATCGTCAATTATTCTTCCTTAACATCCTTTTAATTATTTAACAGTATCTCTTAATTTAATTATCTTAACATTATCTATCTCTTATTCAGCATTAACATCATCTATCAATCTTAGTTATATTTCAAAATATTTAATGTCTTTTTCGGGTTTAGTGTGAAAGTACTGTTCCTGCTATTTATTTTTGTTATTATTTTGTCAAGGGTCTCGTGTTCCCGAGTGCCTTCAAGATGAGAGTAGTGTGGCATGTCTTTGCCTCTCTTCTCGGCCGGGGGGCGGTTCCCTAATCGGCTTCTATAATAAGATCAATCTCTTGTTGGAAAGCAAGTTCAGTGGGAACAACTAACATCAACAGGCCATATGATTTCAATTCAACG
The DNA here is from genome assembly GCF_015228065.2 of Penaeus monodon. Classification (NCBI taxonomy): domain Eukaryota; kingdom Metazoa; phylum Arthropoda; class Malacostraca; order Decapoda; family Penaeidae; genus Penaeus; species Penaeus monodon. Next base: position 29,707,247 of record NC_051426.1, read on the forward strand.
CAACAGCTTTCATTGTCTGGACTACCCTTCTCTTGGCTTCGAGCAACTAATGGGCCTTCAGCAGACTGCCCTCAACAGTTTTTCAAGAGGAGTTTTCTGCAGTCACTCTGAAAAGCACTCGACTAGAAATTCAGAACCGCTCTCTTTACGTCGCCAATCTGGTTTTAAAACCCTGCATATGTTACCGTCCGACCACCACATGCGAACCATTTACCGTTACTCCACAGAACGGTTTCCGAACATCAGGCTCCAACATTTGGCTATAACAAAACGCTTACGTTTACGGAGCTGAACATCATCGCGAAGAATAGGGCAACACTCGAACCATTTATCACCTCACCATCACCATCACCTTATTCGCTACCCAACCTTTGAAACCAGCTGACCAACTTGATGGACAACTACTCTACGACTGTGTCTACCATCTCCTTAACAGAGACGGTTTTCTCCTCCTTTAACAGAGACGGTATCACTGACCGAAGCTGATGTGTTTTTCACTTCCCTCATCCTACTTCACATGTTACTAGAACCTGACGAACGCCTGGCCAATCGACAGACTGTTTACCAGACATAATATATTCAAGGAGACTGTTAATTACGTAGCAACGGCTGTCCGAAACCATCTACGGTATATTACTGTTGTAGAGAAATGTGAATAAAGTCATTCATACTAATTAATCCCATCAATTATCGCGATTCCTTACTCGCACAACCTACCGATATAACTTTATGTATTGTTCAACACATTTTTCCAATTTTATTTATCTTTACCATTATATATCAATTTTATTTATCATTAAATTATTTATCTATTTAGTTTATCATTACATTATTTGTCTATTTATTTATCAATTAACATTATTTATCTCTTTTTTAATCATTAACATTATTTATCTATTTTTATTATCATTAACATTATTTATCTTTATGTATCATAAACATATATTTATCTTTATTTATCATTAACATTATTTATCTATTTATTTATCATTAACTTTATTTATCTCTTTATTTATCATACTTTTATTTTCTATTTTTTATCTTTACCAATCATTTTAATGTCCTTATTGCTTTATTGTCGAGTATGTTCCTGCTTATTACTTTGTCGTTATTTTTTGTCAGGGTCTCGTGTTCCAGTACCTTCAGATGAAAGAGTTACATCTCTTTGATCGCTCATCTTTATCATTACCAGTATTTATCTTATTATTTATAATTAACATTTATCATATTTATATCTTTAACATGTTTATCATATTTTCATATTAACAATTATTAATCAATTATTCATTTACATTATTTCAATTATTTATCATAACGTATTTATCATTAAATTATATATCATTTATTTAATCCGTTAACATTTTTCCAATTGATTTTATCATAAATCAATCAATTTATAATTAACATTATTAATCAATTATTTATAATTACCATTATTTTTATCATTCAATTATCAATCAATATTATTTATCAATCATCATCAAATCATCTTATTTATCATTATTGTATACATTGTTTATCCTTTCATTTATCAAGGACATTATTTATCCCTTTCATTATCACTGGACATTATTTATCATTTAATTTATCTTAAACATTATTTATTTATTTATCATTTATTTATCTAACATTCTTATTTATTTTATCATTAATCTTATTGATTCTTTTTATCATTAACATTATTAATTCATTTATCATTAACATTATTAATTCATTTATCATCACATTATTAAATTCATTTATCTCAACTTATTAATTCCATTTATCATTAATATTATTATTTATTTTTATCATTTGCATTTATCATTTACTTATTATTGATTTATTTATTTCATTACATGATTTATCATTATCATTATTTATTCATTTAATTTATCATCAACATTATTTAATTTTCTCTATCTTTAACATTATTAATTCATTTATCATTATATTGGAATGGACAACTACATCTACTACTGTGGTCTACCATCTCCTTAACAGAGACGGTTTTCTTCCTCCATTACAGAGACGGTATCACTGACCCAGTGTTCATCTCCTGATCTACGTCCCGATCTTTGTTACCAGAACCATGACGCAACTGCCAAATACACAAGTCTGTTTACCAAACAGAATACCTCAAGGAAACGTTAATTACGTAGCAACCGCTGTCGAAACTCCACGTTTATATAACTGTTATGATGATTACTAGTCGAGTAAATGTAAATAAAGATGGTTTCAATTTATCTATCTATTAACGCGTTCCTTGTTTCGTACAACCTATCGTTATAACTATACATGCTGGAATCACTGTGTAATTAACAATAATTTTTTGCTTTGTAGTATTTGTATCATCAGCAACAAAAACATCTATCGTTTTTTTGCCAGCTTAATTTATTGCTGTTGTGAAACGGCCTCGTTGTACTACAAGGAAGTAGTTTTAATCAATAATCACTGATACCACAGTGTGATTTGGATTTTTTTTTGGATTTTTTTTTTTTTTGTTATGACATACATTCAAATTAAATAGATTAATCAAGGAAAAAATCAAAAAAAAGAATCCTGTATAGCTGATTATCCATTTATGTAACATAAAGCGTAAACTAAAAGACTGGAATCCTTGGCAATAAGCGAAAGTATTCATGAAGATAACCTATATATAAGATTCAACTCACTGCTTCAATGTGAATATTTTTGTTTTGTGGCGATTACACTGGAATTGTGAAAATTCAATGGGGTTCAATTTCTCACATAAACTTAGATGGCCGAGTGGTTCCAAGGCGCTGCGTTCAGGTCGCAGTCCGGTCTTCCGGGCGTGGTTCGAATCCCCTCCTGACACTGCCAATTTATAAAATGAGTGGTATGAAAAGGATGCTTAGCAACATTAATGTGTATTGGTTAACTAATCTACTTTAAATGAAAGTGTTTATATTACGAACATTTACGTTTCTCGTTATCTTTCTTCCTAAATTATCAGTATCCTAAGTTATCATTCATCCTAACTTATCATTATCCTAAGTTATCTTATCCTAAGTTATCATTATCCTAAGTTATCATTATTCCTAAGTTATCATTTATCCTAATTATCTTATCCTAAGGTTATCCAGTATCCTATGTTATCGAGTATCACTAAGTTTATCAGTATCCCTAAGTTATCATTAGCCTAAGTTATCATTATCCTAAGTTATCATTAGCCTAAGTTATTCATTAGCCTGAGTTTATCCTATCCTAAGTTATCAGTATCCTAATTATCAGTATCCCTAAGTTATCAGTATCCTAAGTTATCATATCCTAAGTATCATTTATCCTAAGTTATTATATCCTAAGTTATCATTATCCTAAAGTTATTATTAAGCCTAGGTATCATTATCCTAAGTTATAATTATCCTAAGTTTTATATCATTATCCTAAGTTACATGTATCCTAAGTTATCATTATCCTAAGTTATCATTATCCTAAGTTAGCATTATCCTAAGTTTATCATTATCCTAAGTTATCATTATCCTACGTTATCATTATCCGAAGTTATAATTATCCTACAAACTATGTTGTGTCAGTGTCTAAAAGGCCAATTCACAAAAAATTTGTTTGAACATGGATAATTTTGGCGCAATACAAGGTACAACAATAACTTGAATTAAGGCTACCATTAGAATAACATGACAATAAACAATGATATATGTGATGTTCAATCATCTCCATGATAACAATTTTGGTTCATCATCTTCATCCATGGTAATAATGATGCTGGGGTTCAGGCTTCATCATGATGTTATGATGCGGTTCATTGTCATCAATCATGAAGCAGCATAAAATGATAAGGATGATAATGATTTCATAATAATTATGAAATAATAATTATCAAATTACATGATGAAAGAATGACAATCCTAATAATCATAAAGTTCAAGATAATATTAAAATAACGCTAACTATAATATTAAATGATGAAATAATTAATTATGATAATAATGAATGATAATGGATGATAATGATAGATAGCGATGTAATGATGATTATGCTAATTGATGATATCGTGATATTGATGATAATGATAATACTGAACAATAATTATAATGAACAATCAATGATAATGACAATAATGTAATGACAATAATGGATAATGCACAATAATGATAATGACAAATAATGATAATGACAATACTGATAATGCAATAATGTAATGGTAATGATAATTAACATGATGATAATTATAATGACAATAATGATAATGATACTCATTATCCTACTTTATCAAATTTTAAAAATTACCTTTTCCTAAGTTATCATCGTTAATTAAGATTATCCTAAGTTATAATTTCATTATTTACATTATTATATTTTTTTCTTTTCATTATTTTTCATTATCATTATTTTCATTACCATTATTTTTTCATTATCATTATTTTTCATTAATGAGTATTTTTTCATTATGAATTATTTTTCATTATGATATTTTTCATTATCATTATTTTTCATTATCAATTATTTTTTCATTATCATTATTTTTCATTATCATTGATTTTTCATTATCATTTTTTTTCATTATCATTATTTTTTCATTATCATCTATTTTTTCATTATTATTAGTTTTCTGTATCATTATTTATCATTATCATTAGATCATTATCAAATTCAAATTTGGGTTCAGTTTTTTTCTTCACATGACAGTCAGGATGGCCGAGCGGTCCAAGGCGCTGCGTTCGGTCGCGTCTGGGTCTCCCGGGCGTTGGTTTCGAATCCCACTCCTGACACTGCCTTATAAAATGTGTGGTATCAAAAGGATGCTTTAGCATCCTTTATGTTGAGGTAGAATTTGCGAAAGTAAGATTAGTTACTCTGATAAAACGAAAGTTCTTCATCCACATTTTCAGCGTTACTATGAATGATCATGATCCAGTAATAATATCAACAACTTTTTATAGCTAGTACAAATCGCAGATGTAATTTCTTATACTTTCTATCATTAGTGATTCATTATAAGTAGTCCATGATATCAACTTACCTTGATATTGTTTATCAGAATTTATACGTTGTTCTTATTTAATAACATGTTTTTTATCGTAAAACGTATCTTGTTATTATCATTTACCATCACACATTATTTATCTTATCTGAAGTTCCCATCATCATAAGTTATCCTTATAAACTTTATCATTAGCATTATGTATCATTAGCAGTCTTTATCACTAGCATTATTATCACTAGCATTAGTATCATTGCATAATTTATCTTATCATTATTTTATCTTTAGTCATTATTAATTATTGCATTACTTATCATTAGCCATTAATTTATTAGCATTATTTATCATTAGCATTATTTATCATTAGCATTATTTTATCCATTAATCTGTTAATAAATTTATCAGCAGTTTCAATAGTCGTATTACTATTTATGATTATCTTAACTTAGCATATCCCAAGTATCCTCATGTTATAATTTAATCATGCGTTATCATATCATCTATGTTATCATTGTCACTATTTTATCATTGTCTTTATTTTCCGATTGTCACTACTTATCATTATCACTAATTATCATTATCACTTTTACATTATCATATATCATTATCACTACTTATCCATTTAGCATAAGTTTACCATTTCATAAGTTTTACCATTATGCCATAAGGTTACCATTATTTATCCTGATCATTATATAATCATGATCATTATTTTATCAAGGCCATTAGTTATCATGACATTATTTATCATGATCTTATTTATCATGACCATTAGTTATCCATGACTCAGTAGTTTATCATGATCATTGTTATCATGAAACCATTCGTTATGATCATTAGTTATCATGATCATTAGTTATCATGATCATTAGTTTTCTCAATGATCCTTAGTTTTGTCATGATCATTAGTTAAACATGATCTTAGTTGTCATGACATTTTATTCATGAATATTAGTTTCATGATCTTAGTTGCCATGATACTTAGTTTATGATCAATTAATTTGTCCATGATTTTAGTTATCCTGATCATTAGTTACATGATTATTAGTCATCATAATCATTAGTATCATGATCATTACTCACCATATTCCATTAGTTATCATGATCATTAGCTACCATGAATCATCAGGTATTAATATCATAAAGTTCTCAGATCTTTATTTATCATAATCATTAGTTATCATGATGTTCATTTAGTTATCTGTCTTCTCAGCTTATGTGAAAATAGTAGTACTGTTTATTACATTATTGTTTTTTCCTTTGTTGAACGTCTCCTGTCCCAGTGCCTTCAGGATGAAACCATTGCTTCTTTGGACCTCTCTTCTACAACTTCGTCCTCTAATCGACTTCATGATAAGATCAGGTCTCTTGTTGGTAATGCATAGTTCGGTCCAACAACTTAACTCAACAAGGATGATTAGCACTCCTTAATGTGAATGTAGATTTTGCGAAAGTAGATTTAGTTTAATCGATAACTAAAGTTCTTCATCACATTTCAGCGTTACTAGAATGTTTTATGATTCCAGTAATAATATCAACACATTTTTATAACCTAGTAGAAATAATCAGATGTATTCTTATACTTTTCTATCATTCGTGATCATTATAGTAGTCAGGATATCAAGTTTACCTTGATATTGTTATCAGATCTTATACGTTGTTTTATTTCAATTAACATGTTATTTTAATCGTAAACGTATTTTGTTTTATCATTTACCATCAACACATTATTTATCATTATCCTAAGTTACAATCATCATAATTTATCGTTTTCATACGTTATCATTATCATTATTTATCGTTAGCATTATTTATCATTAGCATTATTTATCATTAGCATTATTTTCAATCATTAGCATTATTTATCATTAGCTTTATTTATCATAGCATTATTTATCAGTACATTATTTTGAGCATTATTTTATCATTACTTATTTATCATTTAGCATTATTTTTTATCATTATCATTCACATATTATCAGCAGTTTTATCCTAGTCCTTATTTACTATTTTATGATTATGCGAGTTCAAGTTTAATCATTATCCCAATTATCATCAATGTTTCTCATTATCAGGAGTTATCATTAATCACTATTATCATTGTCACGATTTATCATTGTCATTATTTTCCATTTCACTATTTAGCATTGTCATTATTTTCCATTCTCACTGATTTATCATTATCACTCATTTTCATTATCACTATCTATCATTATCATTATCATTATCGCTATTTATCATTATCCAACAATAAGTTTTACCATTATCATAAGTTACCAGTTTATTTATCCCTGATCATTCTTATCCATGAATCATATTTATCAAAGTGCCATTAAAGTTATCATGATCATTAGTTTATCCATGATTATTATTATCATGACCATTATTTATCATTAGCATTATTTCTCATAGCATAATTTATTCATTAGCATTATTCATCATTAGCTTATTTATCATTAGCAATTATTTATCATTAGCATTATTATCATTAGCATTATTTTAATCATTAATCATGTTACAATTATCATGTTATCATGTTATCAATCATCATAGTCTTAATTTAACTATGATTATCGTAAGTTAGCATTATCCCACATTATCATCATGTTTCTCATTATCATGAGTTATCATTACACTATTTATCATTGTCACTCTTTATCATTGTCATTTATTTTCCATTGTCCCTATTGATCATTTTGTCATTATTTTCCCATTCTTCACTATTTATCATTATCAATAAATTTTCATTCACTATCTATCTTATCATTCATCACTAAATTAGCATTATCGCTATTTATCATTATCATAAGTTACCATTATCATAATATCAGTTTTATTTATCCTGATCATAGGTATCAATGATCATTATTTATCAATGCCCATTAGATATCTGATCATTAGTTATCATGAATCATTTTTATCATGACCATTAGTTTGTTTTATCATGATGGTCATTAGTTATCATGATGTTCATTATTATCAGGATGTTCATGTAGTTTATCATGATGTTCATTATTATCATGTCCCTTTCTCAGCTTAGTGTGAAAAATAGTTTTACTGTTTATTACATTTTGTTTTTCTTGTTTGAACGTCTCCTGTTCCCGTGCCCTTCCAGGATGAAACCAATTGCTCTCTTTGACCTCTCTTTCTACAAACAACTTCGCCCTCTAATCGACTCTATCATAAGATCAATGTTTCTTGTTGGTACTGATAGTTCGGTCTAAACAATAACATCACAGCCAATATGATTTCACGCAACAGCGTTGGTCTTCAGCCAGACTTCCGCTGAAGCAGTGTCCAACATGAGTTTTATGTCACTATCACAAGCACTTATCGAGCTAAACGTCCAGCACTGCTCATTTAACCGTCACCAATTTTCGATGTTACACCTCTTACGTTAGCATTACGACCCCACATGGGAAAACCCTTACTACTGTTTTACTCACACAGAAAACTGTTTTTGATAGAGGCTCCACAGCTGTCCTTACGCATTCACTACGTTAGGATTTGAGATCAATGAGAAGAATAGGGCATATCAGAACCATCTATCAGCCTCAACCATCACCATCACTTATTCCGTCTAAACCAACTTGAATACCAACTGACGCAACTTGAGTGGACAATAACAGCTACTACTGTGTCTATCATTCCCTTACCAGAGACGGTTTTCCCTTCCTCCATTTAGAGAAACGCTATCCTGACCCAAGCTGATGTGTTCCAGTCCCTGATCTACGTAACAGTATTTGTTACCAGACCATGACGAATGTCTGGCCAATCTACAAGAAAGATATATTAAGAGAAACTGTTAATTACGTTAAGCAACATCTACGATATATAACTGTTAAGTAGAGAATTGATAAAGTCATTTTCATACAAATTTATCTATCATTACACATTACTTGCGTCACACACTACCGATATAACTGTACGTCCGCAATCCCTTTTCAATCAAATCATCGTCCATTTTAATCATCTTCATAATTGACTATTATCGATGGTATCATCATCATTATCTTATTATTATTACTTATTAATATTGTTTCAATGCTATCAAGATTTTACGATAGCGTCATTTTCATTGTGATTATTTTATCTCTGGTCATTTTATCGCTTTCATTATTATGAAACCATTACTTCATTTTTTATTATGATATATAATTACTTCATTATTATTAGGATACACATTGTTTCATTATTAATTTAATATATCTTACTTCATTATTATTTGATATATATTACTTCATTATTTTCTAATCTATTGCTCATTATTATTATAATATATATTACTTCATATTATTATTATAATGAACATTTCTTCATTAGCCTTATGAACATCTTCATTACTATGATGGTGATAAAATTCAACATTACCATGACTTTATTATTAGATTTAAGTAATTTATCAGTTTACATTTTTTATCATATCTGTCATTACCTTATTTTCAATTGATTTATGATTACAGTATTTTCAATTTATTTATTATTACATTTATTTATCGCTTAATTTATCACAATTTAGTTATCGCTAACCGTATTTACCATTTAATTTTATCATTAACCATAATTTATCATTACATAATTTATAAAGTAACATAATTCATCATTAACATAATTTATCATTACCTAATTTCATCATGAACTAATTTTTATCAATGACCATAATTTATCATGAACATAAATTTTTATTATCATTAACCTAATTTATCATTAACATAATTTATCATTACATAATTTATCATTTAACATAATTTCTCATTAACATAATTTTATCATTAACATAATTTATCATTAACATATTTATCATTAACATTATTTATTAATTTAGTTATCATTACGTTTTTGATCAGTTTTCAGTTATCATTAACATTATTCATCAATGGATTTATCATTAACGATTATCTATCCGTTCATTGACCATTAACATTATTTATCAATTATTTGTATAAATATCTATGTATCATTAACACTCAATGTATTTATCTTTGACATTATCTATCCTCGTTATTTTCATCGCCATTATTTATGTATTGTTGACCTATCTTTCAATTTATTTTTTTTCTTAACATTACTTATTCAGCATTTATTTTATCATCCCAAAATCATTTTTAATTCTTATCGGGCCTTTTATGTCCAAGTAATGTTTCCTGCTTATTTACTTTTGTCGTTATTTCTGTCAGGGTCTCGTGTTCCCATAGCTTTTTGTTTTTTTTTTTTTTTTTCAGGATGGAAGCAGTTACATCTCTTTGACCTCTCTTATTAATTTATCATTACCACTATTTATCTATTATTTATAATTTAGCATGTTTATCATATTTCATTCTAATTACAAATATTAATCAATTTATTTATCATTAACATTTATTATCCATTTATTTACATTAACTATAATTATTATCAATTCAATTACTATTAACATTATTTATCAATTCTTTACCATTAAATAATTAATCACGGAGATGTTCATTACATTTATTCATCTTTTATTAATATTAAATTATTTATTATAACATTATTTATTATTACATTAGTTATTATTAACATTATTTTATTATTAACATTATTTATTATTAACATTATGTATTATTAACATATTATCATTAACATATTTATCATATCCATTATTTTGAAATAATTGATTATTTATCATTAACAGTATTTATCATATTCAGTATTAATTTATTAATTTTATTTCTCATTTATCATATTATCTATCATTAATAATTATGTATCATTTATTTATCGTTAACATATTTATCTATTTATTTATCATTAACATTATTTATCTATCCTATTTTCATTAACGATTATTTACTAATTTAATTTATCATTAACATTATTTATCTATTTTATTTTCATTAGCTTATTTCAATTAAATTTTTCGTTAACATTATATCAGCTTTTTTTATCATGACGTTAACATTATTTGTCATTTTTTCATTTTATTTTTAACATTATTTATCATTATTTATCATTAACATTATTATCAATTAATTTACTCCCAAACAATATGTATCATTCATTTATCATTAACATTGTCTATCATTTATTTACCTTTACATTATTAGTTTATTTATCCTTAACATTATTACTTCATTAGCATTAATATTAATTAATTTATTTATCATTAATATTAATTTACCTTATCATTTATATTAATTTATTTACCATTTTTACATTTTTTTTTTTTTATTAATTTATTTATTATCATTAACATTATTCCATCAATATCGGATCGTAACTTTTATTGATCAACTTATTTATCATTATCATTCTTTTATTAGTTTATTTTATCATCAATATTAATTTTATTTCTCTTGAACATTACTATCACTTTATTCATCATTAACGTCATTTATGCACTTTATTTCTCATTAACATCATTTATCAATTTATTTTATTATTTACAGAATCATTTTAAATGTCTTTCGTTCGGCTTTAGTGGTGAAAGTAGTGTTCCTGCTATTATTTTGTTTATACTTTTGTCACGGTCTCCGTGTTCCGAGTGCCTTCAAGATGAGAGTAGTGCATCTCTTTTGACCTTCTTCCTTCGGCCGCGTCCCCTCTAATCGGCCCTTAATATATAAGATCAGATCTCTTGTTGGAAAAGCATAGTTCAGTGGAACAACTACATCAACAGCCATATGAGTTTCAACGCAACATCTTTCATTGTCTGGTCTACCTTCTCAATGCGTCAGCCACTAATGGGGACTCGCCAGACTTGCCCTCAGTGTCAAGATTTTTTCTGCAGTCCTCCTCACAAGCAATCGCTATAATTCAGCAACCGCGCTACTTTAACCGTCTCCAATCTGGATTTTAAACCTGCATATGTTGACCGTCACGAACCACCACATGCCGAACCCTTTACCGTTACTCACACAGAAACCAGGTTTCCGAACTCAGGCTCCACATTTGGCTTATACACGCATAACCTATAACTACGTTACGGTGCTGAAGCATCATCGAGAGAATAGGGCATACACTCGAGCCATTTATCGCCTCAAACCATCACCATCAACTTATTCGGCTACCCGACTTGAAGACCAGCGATGCAAACTTTAATGGGCAACTACATCTACGCACTGTGTCTACCATCCTCCTTACAGGAGACGGTTTCTTCTTCCTCCATTAAAACAGAACGGTATCCACTGCCCAAGCTGGTTCACTTTCCCTTGGTCTACGTCCCCATCTTTGTTTACTAGAACCATGACAAAACGCTTTGCCAATCCCACAAGACTGTTTACCAGACAGAATATTCAAAGGAGACTGTTTACCTACGTAGCAACGGCTGTCGAACATCTAGGTAATACTGTAGAGAAATGTGAGTTATTTCCATAACCAAATTATCTATCAATTATCCAATTCAGGTTATTATATATATTATATATCATTATATATATATATTTATGTATGTATTGTACATATATATATTATATATTATATATATCATATCCATTATTATCCATATATATTATATATCATGACTATATTTATCTATAATATATATATATATAATATATATATATCTATAATATATTATCTATCTTATACCTATATCTCTATATATATACATTCTATATTATACTATCTCATTGTACATTATATAATCAATTATATATTATCTATAGCCTTTATATTATATATCATTATATATAGATCTCCATTATCTATTTATACTATATCTCTATATTACTATATCTGTTATGTCTATTATTCTATATCTACTATTTCTACTACTTATATCTATCATATATTATCTATTATTATGTATTACTCCTTATTATATTATCTCACTATATTATATACTATCAATCCTAGTTATTCTCTATATACTCACATATATTAAATATATATTATATATATATTATATATTCCACTATATATCTTATCTCAATCTATATATCAGCAT
>NC_051426.1:29731357-29761010 GCF_015228065.2 Penaeus monodon
TCTGTAAACTATCTTTTTTTAGCAAAAATATCAAGAAGCCCTTTTTTTTTTAAAATCCCCTCATAATCTTTAGTATCTCAGGTGATAAATTTTTTATAAACATTATGCTTTCCTGTAAAAAGGGCTGCCAACCCTCACGGCAAATTTTTCCCTTTTTTTTAAAATTAAAAAAGATCAGCCACTCTTTCAAACCTTTAAATACAAGAAATGTTCACTATCTGAAAACAGGCAAGTAGGTTCCAGTATCATCACGAACACTGGGGGGGGGGAGGCATCATTATTGGCAGGATTTCGTCTTTTCAATTTCGTGAGCGAGTCGTGCTTTCGGGTTTTTCAGCTTCTATTGAATTTTGTAACTCACGCTTAGCTCTCTCTCCTGTAGATATTTGCTGTTTACTCATAATCGGAAGTACCCCCCCCCCCCCCCAACGAGAGTCCTAGGGCCTCTGGGCCCTGCCTCACCAGTGTCTCAAAATTGCCATCACAAAGAAAATTTAAACATTGTAAATTAATTTATCAATACAAGTACAGTACGGAATTACACTTAGAACAAATCTCACCCCGGCCCCAAGACGATGAGGGGAGGGGGATAAACCGGCTCCCACGAAAACTACGATGAATATGGTTTCGCAAACCCAAAAACTACCAATCCTACTCACGCGCCACTGTGGATAATTAGGTTCTTATAATGGATTTGGGCTAGCTCGGGGTTAAATCGAAACATAATTCATCCCAATATTTATTACACTCCAAAATATATAGCATTCACAAAAATGATGCACTTTCCCCTTTCCCTCTAACAAAAAAAATGTTCATTCTAGTGCTACTTCCCCGCTTTCGGGGACCCTTCGGCCACACTCTAGACAGGAAAAGGGTATGAAAGGGGGGAAAAAAGGCGCCCCCGGGGGGGCCCGGGGCAGAAGGAGGGCCCGATAGGGGGAAAACCCAAAAAAAAGACATTTACGACATTTCCAATCAAGGAAATTAAATTCACGAAACAATGAAGCAAAAAAAGGCAGACCGTCCTCCCAAACCCCAAAAAAAAGGAGGGACCAAGGGACAACAGAACAAAGAAAACCCCAAGGCCCCCTGGCCCGGAGGAGGCAGGAACCACCGACGAACGGAACGAACACGGGCCGAAACGAGGCCGCTCTTGTGTCGCAAAGCAAACCGGAGCGAGCTTTAAACTAAGCAGGGCCATAACAAATGGGAAATAAAAAAAAAAAAATTTAAAAAAAAGAAATAAAAAAAAAAGAAAATAAAGATGTAATAATAAAGATAAAAAGATTTTAAAGATAAAGAAAAGAAGAAAAGAGGAAGAAATTAAGAAGGAAAGAATAAAAAGAAAAAATGATAATAGAGAAGGAATAAGAAAGGGATATGGGAAAGATTATAAAAATGAAAAAAAAAAAAAAAAAGAAAGATAATAATAGGAAAGATAGAAAAAAAAAAGAAAAAAGAGAGGAATAAAAAGGAATATTCAAAATAATTATTTAAAATAAAAAAGGAATATTAAAAAATAAAAGAAAAGAAAGATAAAAAAAAAAAAATAAAAAATATTATTATTAAATAAAATTGGGAAAAAATTAATTAACCTTTACCATGTATGGATTCCAAGCGCGACTAACCAGAACAATGAATCCCCACTTAGTGGCCCCCTTGGCCATGTCCATGGATGGCCACGTCAGGAACCTTTTTACTCGCCACTGAACGAAACTGAAACACTGTCCGAATTACGAGTCGCTCGCTAATTTGTCGCACAATCTCTGGCTATATCTTCCGTTAGCGAGCTTTTAAATACATAATGTCATTCTCCACTATAATTACATATATTGTAATATTATATTATATATATATATCTATATATATATATATATAATATATATATATAAATATATATTATATATATATATATATTTATATATATTATATATTTCATGCTATTATATTATCTACATATCTTATATTATTATATTATCTGTCTCATATTATAATATTGTATTTATATATATATATCCTCTATGTCTCGATTCTATATCTCTCTATATATATTATCTCTTATCTATATCATCTCTTATATATATATCCTATATTTAATATATAGATTTATATATATATTATTATCTATTATAGCTATTATATATATTACATATTCTATATCTTCTCTATTCTACATATATGGGAGGGATATTCTATTATCTTGCATATTCTATTCTCTTACTCTATTCTATTCTATTCTTCTATCTCTTCTCTCTTCTCTCTCTTCTCTATTATCTATATTATCTATTATATCTATTATATATATATATCTAACTCAATCCTAGATTATTATATATATATATTATTATATATAATCTTATATTATTATATATATTATATTCATCTATCTCATTATATTTATATATACATTAGCTTATAATCTCTATTATCTTATGATATATATTTACATCTATTATTCATATACATCTTCCCTATATAGATTATATATATATTATATACTGATCGTAAACTTTTATTTATCAACTTATTTATCATTATCATTATTTATCAATTTATTTATCATATATATAATTTATTTATCTTGAACATTATCTATCACTTTATTCATCATTAACGTATATATATATATTATATATATATATCTTACATATATTATATACATATCTTGTATATATGTATTATATATATATATATATATATATTATACATATATCTTATATATATTATATATTATACATATAATATATATTATATATATATATATTATATATATATTATATATATATATTATATATACATATATATACATATATATATAACTATATATATATATAGATATTATCATATATATAAAAATATATTATCCATATATATTATATAATATTATATATATTCTATATACATAGCTTATATATCTATCTATATATATCTATATATATATATACTATATTATATATATATATATATTCTATCTATATATACTAATATATATATATTATATACTATATATATATATATATATATATATATATTATATCTAATATTATTATTATAGATATATATATATATATTATGTTTATATATATCTATTCTATATATATATCATATATTATATATTTATTCTATGTATATTATATATATATATATCTCTAATATATCTATATATATATATATCTATCTTCTTTACTATCCATATTATAGCTATCTACTCTATTCTCGCTCCTATTGTCTATTCTATGTGTATGATCTATATCTTCTCTCTTCTCTCTCACTTCTCATCTGTATTGTATAGTTATCTATGTATCTTGTCTCTTATATATTATTACTATATCACTTCTTATCATATCTCTCTTATTATCTTGTCTGTTCTCTCTATCTCTCTTTCTATATCTATCTATCGTCTCTCTAATCTAGCTCTCTCTCTCTATTTACTACTCTATCTCTATCTCTATTTCTCTATATCTGATCTCTCTTCTCTTACTCTCTCTTCTCTCTCTCTCTGTTATCTCTTGTATCTCCCTCTTCTCTCTTGTCATCTTCTCTCTCTCTCTTCTCTCTTCTCATCTCTCTTCTCTCTCCTCTTCTCTCTCTTCTCCTCTCTCTCTTTCTCCCTTCTCTCCTGTCTCTTTCTCTCCCTCTTCTCTCTCTCCTCTCTCTTCTCTCCCTTCTCTCTCCTCTCTCTTTTCTCTCTCTCTAATAAAAAATTTTTTTATATATTTTAATTATTATTATATTAGATTTTATATAAATTTTAAAATATTTAAAAATTATAAATAAATATTAAATTATATTAAAGATATAAAAAATTAAATTTAAATTAATTTATATGATATAGTAATAAAATATCATGATTATATTATATAAATAATATAATATATAATATAAATTTTAATAAATAAAAAAAATAAATTTAAAAAAAATAAAAATATGTATTTAATATTTTTATATATAGGAGATAATATAATATTAATTTTTAAATTATATAAAATGATATATATAAAAATATTAATAAAAATTAGAATATAAAATTATTTTATATTATAATATATTATTATATAAAAATTATAATTTTTTATATTATTTTTAAAAATAATTTTTAAAATAGAAAAAATTTAATAAAATTTAAATTAATATTTTTAGAATTAATAATAGAATATAAAAATCTTTTGAGTATTATAATTATTATATTATTATTAATAATATATATATTATATATAAATTTATATAATTTAAAAATATATATGAATATATTGATAAATTTTAAAATTATTTAAAAGAAGATTTATAATAATATTTATATATATAAATTTAATATAAAAAATTATTATAATTTATTTAATTTTGGGGTATTATTTTATTTATATTATATTAAAATTATTATTTTTATTATTATATATATTAATTCTATTATATCTTTATATATATTATTATATTTATTAATATTATATATTATAATTTATTATATTTTATTTTTATATATTATATTATTATATATATTTACATATTTGTTTATTATATTATTTGTATAATTATATTGTATTTAAATATTTATATATTTATATATTATATATTTTATTATATTATATATTATATTATATTATATTATTATATATTATATATAATATATATTTATATTATTTTTTTTATATATTTTTATACTGTCGAAAACATTATTTATCAATTTATATCATTATCATTATTTTATCAATTTATTTATCATTTCATTTTTACATTTTATTTATCATCAATACATTTTATTTTATCTTGAAATTATCACACTTTATTCATCATTAACGCCATTTATCACTTTATTTATCCATTTGCATCATTTATCAATTTATTTATTATTTACAAATCTTTTAATGTCTTTTCGGCTTTAGTGTGAAAGTAGTTTCCCTGCTATTTTTTGTTTTACTTTTGTCAAGGTCTCGTTTTCCCGGTGGCCTTCATGATGAGAGTAGCGGCATCTCTTTGACCTCGCTTCTTCGGCCGCGTCCCTCTAATTGGCTTCATATATAAGATCAGATCTCGTGTTGGAAAAGCATAGTTCAGTGGAACAGCTAACGTCAACAGCCAATATGAGTTTCAACGCAACAGCTTTTTATTGTTTGGGCTACCCTTCTCTTGCTTCGAGCAACGAATGGGCTTCAGCCAGACTTCCCCCAAACATGTAAAGAGGATTTCTGTAGTCACTCTCACCACTCGACTAGAAATTCAGCACCGCTCTTTTTCCCGTCGCCAATGGGGTTTTTAAAACCTGTATTTTTTCCCGTCCCACCACCACATGCGCCCCTTTACTGTTCTCACACGGGAAAACTTTTTTCCAAACACAGGCTCCACTTTTGGTTTATACCCCGCATTTACGTTACGGGCTGAACACATGGGAAAGAATAGGGCATACACTCGAACCATTTATCACCCTCAACCATCCCATCACTTATTCGGCTACCCAACTTAAAGACCAGGCGCAATTTGAAGGCAACTCATTCGACGTGTCTACCATCTCCTTACAGAGACGGTTTTTTCCCCCATTACAAGACGGTATATGACCCAACTGATGTGTTCATTTCCCTGATCTAGTCCCTTTTTGTTCTAAAACCATGACAAAACCCCGGGACAACCCACAAGACTGTTTACCAGACAAAATATACAAGGAACTGTTAATTACGTAGCAGCGGCTGTCGAAACACTAGGGAAATTTTACTTTAATAGAGAAATGTGAATAAAGTCATATTCAAAAAATTTTTTCCCTCAATTATAAATTCCCTTTCGCGCACAACTACCGAATAACTTTATGTTTTTTTAACACTATTTTTTTTTTTTATTCTCTTTACCCCTTTATATCATTTTTTTTTCATTAACTTTATTTTTCTATTTTTTTATCATTAACATTATTTTTTTTTTATTTATCATTATGATTATTTATCTATTTTTTTTTTTTTAACATTATTTATCTATTTTTTTATCATTAAATTATTTTTCTATTTTTTTATCATTACAAAAACATTTTAAAGTCTTATCGGCTTTATTGTCAAAATAATTTTTGCTTTTTACTTTGTCGTTTTTGTCAGGGCTCGTGTTCCCAGTGCCTTCATGATGAAAATGTTACATCTCTTTGTCTCTCTTTTTTATATTACCATATTTATCTTATTTTTTATAATTAAAAATGTTTATCATATTTTTCCTAATTACAATTATTAATCAAATTTTTCATTTACATTATTTACCAATTTTTACATTAAAGCTATTTATCTTAATTATATACAATTTATTTACGTTAACATTATTTACAATTTTTTTTTATCATTTCATTATTTACAATTATTTTTTCATCATTTAAACTATCAAATTAATTTTTCAAACATTATTTAAATTTTTTTTATCTCAATATTTTCTATCAATTAATTTTTTCATCAATATTATTTATCATTTAAAATTGTTATCCTTTTTATTTATCAAGAAAACTTTTTCCTTTCTTAAACAATGACATCATTTATCCTTTCATTAATCAATGACATAATTTATCACTTAAATTTTTCTTAAAAATTATTAAATTTATTTATCTTTAATTTTTCTTAAACATTATTAATTTATTTCATTTAATTTATCTTTCATCATTAAATTTTTTTATCATTTATTTATCTTAAACATTTTTAATTTTTTTATCACTAACATTATTGATTCATTTATCATTTTCATTATTAATTCATTTATCATAACATTATTAATTCATTTATCATCAACATTATTAATTCATTTTTTCATCAACATTATTAATTCTTTATCGTTAATATTATTCATCATTTATCATTTTACATATTCAATTTACTTATTATTAATTTATTTATTATCTTTAAACATTATTTATCAATTTTTTCAAATTATTTATCAATTTATTTTTTCATCAACATTATTTATTTATTCTTCTAACATTATTATTTTTTTTAATTCATTTATCATTAATATTAGACATGGACAACTACATCTACGACTGTGTCTACCATCTCCTTAACAGAGACGGTTTCTTCCTCCATTACAGAGACGGTATCACTGACCCAGTGTTACCTCCCTGATCTACGTCCCGATCTTTGTTCCCAGACCATGAAGAACACCTGGCCAATCCACAAGTCTGTTTACCAAACAAAAATACCTCAAGGAAACCGTTAACCACGTAGCAACGGCTGTCGAAACATCCACGTTATATAAACTGTTATGATGATTACTAGTCGAGTAATGTAAATAAAGTGGTTTCAAATTGTTCTATCTATTAACGCGTTCCTTGTTTCGTAACTAATCGTTATAACTATACATGCTGAATCACAAATTTAATTTATTTGTTTTGTAGTATTTGTATCATCAGCAACCAAAAAAAACCATCTTCTATCGTTTTTTGTCAGCAATAATTCATTGCTGTTGTGAAAACGCTCGTTGTACCACAAGGAAAGTAGTTCTTAATCATAATCACTGATACCACAGTGTTATTTTGGATTTTTTTTTTAGATTTGTTGTTATGACATACATTAAAAAATTAAATAGATAATCAAGAATCCTGTATACTGATTATCCATTTATTGTAACATAAAGCGTAAACTAAAAGACTGGAATCCTTGGGCAATAAGCCAAAGTATTCATGAAGATAAACCTATATAAAAAATCAACATCACTGCTTCAATGTGAATATTTTGTTTTGTGGCGATTACACCTGAATTGTGAAATTCCAAATTTGGGTTCAGTTTGTTTACATAAACAGTCAGAATAACCGAGTGGTCCAAGGCGCTGCGTTCAGGTCGCAGTCCGGTCTTCCGGGCGTGGGTTCGAATCCCACTGCCTTTAGAAAATGTGTGATATGAAAAGGATGCTTAGCATCCTTAATGTGAATGTGAACTCTACTTAAAAGTAGATTAGTAAAATTTCCGAACTTTACGTTTCGTGTATCTTTATTAAATTGATCATTATCCAAGTTTAGCTGTATCATAAAAATTAATTTATCCTAATTAATCATTATAAGTTTTCATATAATATCAATTACCTTTATATTTATCATTATTTCATTACCGCAAGTTATCATTACCTAAGTTTATTTATTATCCTAAGTTATCATTATTATTTATCATTATCCAAGTTATCTCTCACCTAAGTTATGTTATTCCTAAGTTATATTATTAAAGTTATCATTATCCTAATTATCATTACTATTATCATTATCTTAAATTATCATTACTAGTTATCATTATCCTAAGTTATCATTATCCCAATTTATCATTATCATTATATATTCATTATTTATGATGATCACTTTTATCATGATCACTATTTACCATACCTTTTAATTTATAATGATCATTAGTTTCATGATCATTATTTTCATGTCATTATTATGATAAACATCTCATTATTATTATGATAAACATTTCATTTTTTATTTGAAAAAACATTTCATTATTTAATGATAAAATTTCATTTATTATTATGATAAACTTTATTTTCATTATTACTTTGATAAGCATTACTTCATTTTTAAACTATAAATAAACTTAAATTTTTCTTTTTATTATGAAAAAAATCACTTTATTATCATTATGACAAACATTTTTATTTGATAAACATTATTCCTTTATTTTTTAAAATAGTTTTTCATATTGTTATGCCAAACTTTATTTCTTTATGAAAAACCTTTATTCCTTTATTATTTTAAATGTATTATTATTGTTATGAAAAACATTATTTTTTTTATTATATAAAAATCTTTCATTCTTATGAAAGCATTTCATCATCATTATCAAGGGGCTAACGCCCGACGGGGGCGAATGGCCCCCACCACCCTTCGCTTCCAGCTACGAGGATCCCTCGGGGCGAGTCTCCAGGCCCAGGCACACGGCCCATCTCAAATTTCCTCGGACATTTCTCGTCGAGCTGCCCAACCATGATCTCCTAGGACTCCCACAGGTCTCCTCACCCAGGGTTTTTTTCGCAAGAGACAACCTGATGGAGGGGGTCGTCCATAGGGAGGCGAGCTGGGTGGCCTTTATACCTGTTTTGGGATCCGGATAATGCAAGTAACGGTCCCTGCAGTTCAGGGGTGTAACCGCCGGTTGGACACGTGGTCCCCCCCAACTGCCCCCATGATCTGGGAGGGACTTTTTTAAAAAAGGCTCAAGGCGAAACCCAAGGCACTGGATGGGTCCGGGTTTCCCCCTTCCAAAAAGGCAAAAACTGGAAGTAAAAGGGCCCTTAAAACACCACCCTTGTCCTTTGCAAGGTCCCGACATCTCCAAACCCCTCTTGTTGATCGATTTTCATGGCCCTGTTGCCAGACCAATCCAACTGATTCCTGGTCTGCCCCCAAGATAGGACTACGCTACCAAGGGTATGAAAAAATTTCTGGATTTCAACGTCCTCGCCGCAAGCATGGATCGACCTGAACGGGTTTTCCCCTAACCCCCCCAAAGTCCTGAATCTTGGTCTTGGTCCAGGAGACCTCTAGGCCTCGGGACTTCGCCTCATTGCTAAACCCCATCAAGAGCCCCCAAGTGACCCCAAAGGGATCAGATAGGATGGACAATCGTCGGCAAAGTCAAGGTTGAGACCTTAATTTTCCCCTATTTTGTTGCTCCGCACTGATTTTGGGCCCTAGTAGCTTGCCATTATCCATCCATACAAGTGTTGAAAAGTGTGGGTGCAAGGACACACCCCTGCCTCCCCCCAAATTTAAAAGGGGAAAAGAAATTCGACAACCCCCCCACATTTTAAAGCATTTCAGTCCCAGTATGAGGCTTACTACGGGCCCAATAATCTGTGTCGGAATCCCCTGAGCCTCAGGATTCCCATACGATTCCGATGCCCGAGTCAAAGCCTTCTGAGGTCGATGTGGGCTGCAAGAACCCACGACCAAACTCCACGGCTTCCCAAATTACCAAAAGCGCTAGAAACACGGTTTTTTGTGGACTTGCCAGGAGTAAAACCAGACTGCCCCCCCCTCGGGTCCCCTAGTTTTTGGTTGCGGATCCGTTTTAGAAAAAATGGGGGGCGAGAACCTTCCTGGTATCCCTGAGCAGTGTAATGCCACCGTATTGCTACAGCCCTCGACCCCCCTTTCCCCCTTCCAGGGGGAGGGATGCCCAGGGCCCTCGCAGGTCAGGGGGGAAGGGTACCGACTCCCCAAATGGCAGTCAGGACTTATGCAGGCCCCGGCCATAGGTTCACCCCCACCTTTAAACATCAGGATATCACATATGCCTTCAGCTTTCCCACTCTTCAGCTTTGAAATCGCCACCCCTAACCTCTTTAGGGTAGGAGGTTCCTCGCTGATGGGTGGGTCCCCCGGGGGCACGAAAACACGCTTGATCCAAGCTAACTTTTGGAGGGTCACCTGTACAACTATTAAAAAACCTCACCCAACGTTCACGAACCCCCCAACATGATCTGAGATGATCCGCCCCATCCGGAGGACGCAGTCATTTGAGGAGGGCTTGGGGTTTTCATTTTTCCCAGGTTGGTAGGAGGGCGAAGGTTTTTCCCAAAAAAGGGCCTTCGCCCCTCCTCAAAAATTTCCCCTGATAGAGTTCCTGTCCCTCCCCCAAAGAGTGTCCAAGCCCACGCACCATGGAACGACGCAAGACTTTTTTCCCATTCAGCCGAGCCTGCGACACACTTCGTGGCCTTAATTCCCGGGAGATGGTATTTTGCCCTTGTCCTGGGCGTCCCCAAGGGAATCCTGAGCTGCTTCGAGTTTTAGCGCTTGAAGGATCCCACGAGAAAACTGGGTCCGTGGGTTGCGGGGTTCTGTGAATCGGTCGAGCTGCCGTGGCAACCCCACGGGCCACCCCTTTCCCCCTTAGTCTCCCCAAGTGAAACCCCCTTAGGGGGGCCACTGGGGGACGGGAATTTTTTAAAGGGGACCGGCGGGTTTTACCCAAAAGCAGTATGGTCGGGGTGCCACAGAACCACCTCGGAAACCCTGCAGTTTGAAGGTCCTCCATGCGTCCCTGACAAGAATGTGGTCGATCCCCCTTGGCCCCACAAAAACCCTATCGCTGTACCAAGCCCACAATGCGGGTTGGAGGCTGGTACCAGGTCCCGAGATCCTCATTTTTGGGCCCCTAAGCAAAGCCCCGGGGGAGACTATTCCCCCCTGCTGGATCAGCCCCAAACCCCCCTGGGGGCCGACAGACTCTCGTAGCCAGCTCGGTCACAGCCGGATACGCTTGAAGTGCCAGAACAATGCGAATGTCTCGCCGGGGCAATGCTCCCAAAAGATGCGAGTTTGGCGTAGAACGCCTCTTTTCACATGGGTTTTATATACACGGGAGGGGCGTATACAGCAATAAAGACAAGAAACCAAAAGCATGCTTCAGTCTCAATGCCATGATAGCTCCCCAAACCCGGTTTTTCACCCCGACTACCGCGGGCCTAAGACGACTGGAGTGGCTTGGCCCACACCCTGGAGGTGGGACCATCGCTACGCCCCCCCCAGAGTAGGTTAACCACCCCCACTGATGTGCCACTACCAGTCTTTCACCTCTGAAGGGCAGCCCCCCCTCAACTCCCAGTCCTTCAATTCCCGCCCCATAGAGAGGTAAAACCCCTCATCCTGCCCCCAAGGACCGGGTGTTCCAAACCCCCTACCGGAAAGCCCCCGCCTGAGGGTTAAACCCCGGGGGTCACTCCGGGTGCATGCCACCTCTGCCCCCCGCCAACACAGCCCCAAATAAAGGGGGTCGCAGGGGTGTGTGCCCCCCTATCCACCTGTGGGGGGGCCCGAGGGCTTTCCCCCACAAGCTTCAGGTGGGTTGGCGCCCCGCCGGGGCGCAGGCGGTGACGAGTAACTCTCGTTTCCAATCCTGCACCCCGACATTTGCCCTCCCCCACGGACCCACAGCCCGCCTTACTTGTGATGGGGGAGGGACAACACCCCCCCCCCCCAGATTTCCATTACTTTGGACGGCCAGAGGGTATTCGGGGGGAGGGGACTGGCAAGGCCCACCTCCCCCCAGCCGCCCCCTTTCCCCAGGGTGGCTAGGGGGGCAGGAGTTGGGACGAAGCCAGAGCGTGTCCACACGCCCCGGTGGGGGCCCTAACTCCGTACCTCTGGGGCCTCCTGCCCGCTCCGAGATCCCCCAAATTTAGCCTGGGGCCGCAAGGGACCCAGTTAACCCATGGGTGGCCACGAGGAGGCACGCAGAAAACTTGATGATGGAGAGGCTGTGACCTGGCAGGGGAGACCCTTTGCAGAAGTTGCTCCTTTTTCGCACGGGGGTACCCCAGGGTGGAAGCGCAAGCGAAAAGGGGATGCAAACATTAAAAACATTAGGGGTACCACACCATCGCTTCACATCCCATGCGCGTGAAGCACCCACCCATCATTATTATATGATGAATTTTCTCTTGACATGTGATGAATATAAAATTGCCATGATGATGATAAACTTTATTTGATAAACAATTTACAAGATGAATACCATCATTCCCCATATGAAAACCCATCATTTTATAAAATGTATTATTTTAGTGCTATAAATTTGCTTTTCAAAACATTTTTTGGGAAAATTTACATTTTAGGACACTCATACTACAATCATACTAAATAAAATTTAAACATGAAATTTCAAAAATTCTTGTGATTGAAAATCAATTATTTTTAAAAAAACAGCCAAACAAGTATTGGGCGAGGGAGATTAAATTTTTTTATGCCCTATGTTATGAAGATTTTTTTTTTTCTGTTTTCTGCGTTCCTATTATTTCATCAATTAATTTTTTATTAACATTTCTTTTATTTTTAAATAATTTCTATCAATTGATCTTTAAACTTTTATTATTTATTTGTTTATCGCATATTAAAAACTATACAAGAAAATCAATTTAAGTCAAATCACTTTTCCCCGCTGAATTTTAATGAAGAATTAAAATAAAACGTTTTTTTTGACAAACTTTACACCCCAAAAAACCTTTCATTTTTAAAGTCAACCCTTCACTTTAAGGCCCATTATATCAATTTTCCCAGTGCTTCTCGTACGTGTTCTGTTATCATTTTTTCATTGACATCTTTATCATGACCATAGTGTTGTAATAATCATTTTTTAACCCTTATTACTATCTGTCATTACAACATCTTTATTATCGTTATCATTATTATCGTTATCATTATTATTGATATTATTATTATTATTATTATTATTATTATTATTATTATAATTATTATTATTATTATTATTAAGATTAGCTTTACCGTTATTGTTGTTATTATGATTTAACATTTATCATATATTATCATTATACTCATTTTTGTTTATGTTTTCCGTCACCATTAGCATTATGATGAATTATCTGGACAATTTCTGTTTCTTTCAGAGGCATGAAGATATTAACGCCTTCTAACGTTTCTAATGTCACCATTAATTTATTGCTGTGTGAAAACGCTCGTTGTACCATCATATTATATTTACATTATTGCTGATATAGTCCACCATGATTTTAGATATACATTAAATTGCCCTTCAAAACTAAATACTTTTAGTGAAAGTAAATCTTAATCACAATCACTGATACCACTGTGTTATTTTGGAATATCAGAGATTTTTTTGCAATCACATAAATCAAAATTCAATAGAATTATTAAGAATCCTGTAATTGATCATCTATTTATTGTAACATAACAGCGTAAACTATTAGACTGGGATCCTTGGGCGATAGGCGTACTATAATTAGAAATTTTATCATTCCTGCATCTATGTGTAGATATTTGTTTTGTGACGACTACACTGGAATTGTAAAATTCCAAAATTTGGGTTCAATTTCTTCATATAATCAGTCAGGATGGCCGAGCGGTCTAAGGCGCTGCGTTCAGGTCGCAGTCTCCCCTGGAGGCGTGGGTTCGAATCCCACTCCTGACACTGCCTTTATAAATATGTGTAGTATGAAAAGGATGCTTAGTATCCTTAATGTGAAAGAAGATTTTGTAAAAATAGATTAGTTAATCTGATAAACGAAAGTTCTTTATCAGATTTCAGTGTGACTGTGAATAATTATGATTAGATTAATAAAAACACATTTTTATTGCTGATAAATGACAAGATGTAATACTATCATTAAATCTCATTATAAGTAGTCCTGATATCAAGTTACATTGATATTGTTATTAGATCTTATACGTTGTTCTCATTTTCATAACATGTTATTTTATCGTAATGGTATCTTGCTATTATTATTTTACCATCTCACATTTATCTTTACCATAAGTTATCATTATCATAAGTTATCATAATCCTAATTTATCATTATCATAAGTTATCATTATCATTAATTTATCATTATCATTAATTATCATATCATTAGTAATCATTATCGTCTCTTCCCATTTATCATCCTACCATCTCATATTAGTTATCATTATCATTATTTATCATAATCGTAAGTTATCATTATTCCAAGTTATCATAATCGTAAGTTATCATTATCATAAATTATCATTATTATTGTTTATTGTTATAGCTGTCATGAATTATCATTTTTTATCACTATTTATATCAATATTCATCATCTTGCTATAATTATCTTATCATCTCTCATTATTTATCATTACCATAAGTTATCATTATAAGTTATAATTATCATAAGTTATCATTATTACTATTTTTATCACTATTTATCATTATCACTATTCATCTTTTTCAGTATTTATTATTATCACTATTTATCATTATCACTATTTATCATTATCACTATTTATCATTATCACTATTTATCATTATCACTATTTATCATTATCACTATTTATCATTATCACTATTTATCATTATCACTATTTATCATTATCACTATTTATCATTATCACTATTTATCATTATCACTATTTATCATTATCACTATTTATCATTATCACTATTTATCATTATCACTATTTATCATTATCACTATTTATCATTATCACTATTTATCATTATCACTATTTATCATTATCACTATTTATCATTATCACTATTTATCATTATCACTATCATTATCACTATTTATCATTATCACTATTTATCATTATCACTGTCATTATCACTATTTATCATTATCACTATTTATCATAATCACTATTTATCAAGATCATTAGTTTTCATGATCATTAGTTATTATGATCATTAGTTATCATGATCGTTAGTCCCCATCATGATATTAGTTATCATGATCCTCATTTTCATTTTCATTATCATAGGTTACCATTATCATAAGTTACCATTATCATAAGTTACCATTATCATAAGTTACCATTATCATAAGTTACCATTATCATAAGTTACCATTATCATAAGTTACCATTATCATAAGTTACCATTATCATAAGTTATAACTGTCATAACTGTTATCGCTATCGCATCTTGCCATTATCATCTTAGCATCTCACATTATTTATGACTATTATTATTTATCCTGATCATTATATTATCTGATCATTATTTATCATGATGTTCATTAGTTATGATCATTAGCTACCATGATCATTAGGTATTAATATCATAAGTTATCATGATCTTTAGTTATCATGATCATTAGTTATCATGATGTTCATTAGTTATCATGTCTTCTCAGCTTGAGTGTGAAAATAGTATTACTGTTTATTACATTGTTTTCTTGTTTGAACGTCTCCTGTTCCCAGTGCCTTCAGGATGAAACCAATTGCTTCTCTTTGACCTCTCTTCTACAACTTCGTCCCTCTAATCGACTTCATATATAAGATCAGGTCTCTTGTTGTCGCCCGGGGCTGGAGCGCCTCATGGACGGAACTGCAACAGACCCGAAACACTATGGCATCCGGCTCTTTTCAGAAAACCCTCCAAAATAAACCAGTACTCTGATCGATTCGAAATTGGCTCTGAAATTAAAAATAAAAGAATAAAGTGGTTAGTAACGAAAAGAGAGCATACCATCATGGTCACAATCAAAAGACTACACAAACACCTCAAGGAAGGCAACATGCGTATCACAAACCTCGAATGATTGAGCAATGCCCCCGACATAGACAAATTAAACAACGGGTACTTCCCTTGAATAACAACACAATAACGGGCCAACCATACCTACACTCCGCCTCACCATCTACAACACAACGTCCCCCACTGGACACACAAAAAACTGAACTTGCAACACATACAAAAGACACGACCCACCCTCTACTCTTAAAAAGCCTGGCTCAATAACACTACCCACTAAAAAATTACATGTACACCCCCTACTCTTCCAAAAAAATCACAAGAAAAAAAAAGCGTGGCGTAGCAATTGCATCAAAACGCTCTCCAAAAAACCATCAAATTTCAGTAAACCCTATTGGCAGTCAAATAAATACACCACGGGACCCATTTAAGCAACACTATAATTCCCCACCAAAAAGACCTTTCATACAAACCCTGACATCTTGCAGCTCCGAGGCATAACAAACCAAATATACTCATGGGAGATTTAAAACCGCAAACCACCCTTTTTGGCTAAAACCCACAAACCCGTTGGCAGAGGCCTCGCCTCACTCATACGACAAGACCGCTCACCCCCTCGGTCCACACAACCAACATTTATAAACATAACACGCAAAAACCCCCGCATGTTTTGGAAAACCACAGGCCACTTACCCCCACCATATCACAACAGGGACGTCACTCCCGACCACCCCCCGGTCATTTTCCCCGTCCAAACCCTATCAAATCCCAACAAAAACCCCGAGAATCCTTAAAACATGCAACTGGGAGGGCTTCAAAAATCACTTGAAGAACCACAAAATGATCTCGAGGGACGCCCACACACCCAATAAACACCCCTTGAACAGTGGTACGCAGACATACAGACGGCCCACGGGCCCAACACCCCCAAAAACAACACACAAACTATCCCTTTTTACAGAGAAAAAATCGCCTGAAATTGCTTAAAAAAAATACAGACACAAACCAACTAACACTAACCGGGCTGGGACAGACATTACCCCCACGATACAGAGAAACCCAAAAACACAAATTCACACAAAATTAAAGTAATGAACCCAAACACCACTGGGAAAACACTCGCGCAAAACTATGTCAAAACTCAAAAGCCCCCAAAATTTTTTTGGGTTCCCTTTAAAAAAAACTCATGGGGCCCGAACAAACGAAATCCATACATAACAACACACACAGACAAAGGGGTTTGACTCGGTGGGGAGATGGGCCTCTCCATAGGGAATTCTGGCAACAGAATTTCCAAATCTCCCCCCCGAGAACGCCCGATTCCACCACATTACAGAGCCCGGGTTTCAAACTAATACAACAACATGGAAACATAAATTCCCCCAGAAAACTCATTACACAAAAACACTCTCACAGAGGACGCCCCCCTCTCCACACAATCATTCAGAAAAAATAAAAACACAATCAAACGCACTAAAAACACAAACCAGGATGAAAAATAACAAAAAAATCATCGAAAAAACTTCCCCCCAGAAGATCAGAGACTCGCCTATCTTAAAGCAGCCGGGGCACGGATATTCCCTGAAAAGTTCACATGCCAACTCACCTTAATCCCCCGGGAAAATTTTGCACACGAGGTGGGGAATTACGTCCATTCACCCTAGAAAGCCCGGGAAAAATGCTAAAGGGTAATTGACAAGACTCATCCCCACCTTAAAAAAACACCAAACCCAAAAACATTGGGCAATAGGCTTTCGCCCACACAGGGGCCCGAGGCGCCCTCCCCCTCGCTTAGAGGAGATCGCTCCGGTCTCGTAACAGCACCAACGAACGCAATCCCACAGACGTCACCCAGGCCTTTGATAGGTAGGGCATGAGGCCAAATACAAACTAACCACTCACCTGCCCACACATTCCAGCCTTCTCTGCCCTTCCGGGATACAGGACTGCCAAAATACGCCTGGGAGCCCCTGGCCCCCCCATCCACCTAAAAAGTGGGTCCCAGGGAAGCGTATTATCCCCAAACCCTCTTTTCCCTTTAAACACCAATCTGCCTGAACCACACCATACAGCAACAAATTTTTTCCTATGCAGACGATATCACACAGATTATACACCCCCTCTAAATCACAACATTTCATGAAACGAACAAAAAAAGAGCTTACAGAACATCAACACTTTTAAAGCACCACGGGAAAAAATACAGACAACATAAAAAAATTAAAATCATACCCTACACGTAAAAAAACACCCCAAATCAGACAAAAACACCAACATTCCATAACCCACACGGGAAAAAACATTCTTGGCCCCCAAATCAAAACCCACAGGTTCCAACACACAAAAACAAAGAATAACCAAGCAAAATAACAAAAAAAAAAACCCAAAAAACTTTTTTTCATGCTCACACACAAACAAAACTCAGACTTTACAAAACCCTGTCGACCCACTTGAATATACTGCTATCCCAGGGTTCCCAATATCAACTCAAAAAAAACTCCGAATCTTCAGTACGAAAAAAGCACTATCTGGGTACACGGCGAAACATTTCTAGACCAAAATTTCAGCAGAAAACTACAAGAACATACAGCAGGGAAAACCACTAAAAAACGCAAACCACGAGGCAAAAACCCGGGGCCGACTAGCAAACAAAAAACGAACAATTAAAACATTTTTTGAAAAAACACAAACACACACCCCCGCCGGTGGCCCAAACACTACCAATCCAGAACACGAAACACCCACACCATAACACACACACACACCCGACCCGACTTGTGACCTGACCTTTTTTAATTTTTTAATGTTTTAGAAATAAATTTAAATAAGGAAAAAAAAAAAAAAAAAAAAAAAAAAAAAAATTATAAAAAAAAAAACCAGAAGTCACCCTCGAACCCCCAAAAGGATTGGTTAATCCACGCCAAACAACTAACTTAAAGGAAAGGAGAGCGACCATCACTCGCCAGCTCACTGTGAGCTCCCCTGTGCGCGGCCGGTTAAAACCAATCCGGGGGGAGAGGGGGCTGGCCCCCTTGGGCGTTTCCCAAAGGGTTAATTCGTGGCGCGTTACCACGGCTTGTCATTTTGGGCCCGCCTCGGCCCGCCTATGGTCGGGGTCAGCGTCGACGAACTATAAACGGGGAATTTCCCAAGGACTGAACATCTTAAAAACTTCTACGGACTCGACTCATTGTCTTGTTATGGGAGTGCATCGGCAATTCAAAAGGGCAGACACGCGAATCAGAAGACACAGGATGAGATTTTCTAGGGAAAAAGGGAAAAAAAAAAAAAAATTTAAACCCCTAAAAAAAAAAAAAAAAAAAAAAAAAAAAAAAAAAAAAAAAAAAAACCCTTCAATCACTGTATCTTTGTTTACTTGCTTTTTTTTTTTTCTTGTTCCCGTTTTGTTTAATCACATTCTGATATCCACCTCCTACTATTTAACCACCATTTCGTTCACTCCTGTTCTGTCTGCTATTTTTGCTTTTTTTTTTGTTTTTGTTCTGTT
This sequence comes from Penaeus monodon, assembly GCF_015228065.2. Taxonomy (NCBI): domain Eukaryota; kingdom Metazoa; phylum Arthropoda; class Malacostraca; order Decapoda; family Penaeidae; genus Penaeus; species Penaeus monodon. The sequence goes on from NC_051426.1 coordinate 29,750,780, forward strand.
CTTTTCTGTTTATTATATTATTTATTATTTTATCACCTTTTTATCAAAATTTACTGTCTATCTATGAACATGCTCCCTTTTCGTTCCCACCCATTTGAATAGTCAGACCAAAAGTTGTCAAGAAATTCCCCCCCCCGATTGAAATTAATATACCCTTATTCTTTTTTCAAATACTCAATCACCCCATCCCTCATCACATCTCACCATCCCCCTCTGTCCCTATCTAGATTCATTTCTCCTTTGATCACCCTTTATCCCGTTTTATGTAACATATTTTCATTTGCCACTGGGTCCCCCAGCCTCTTTTCTTTTCTTTGTTCTTGTTCCTGTTTTTAAAGAAAATTAAAAACAAAATCAAAAATTAAAAAAAAAATACAAAAAAAATACAAAAGTTTAAAAAAAATAAAAAAAAATAAAAAAATTTAAATTTAAATTAATTCCCTTCATTTTAAACAAAGTCAAAATTGTTTCTGTTTCGTTCTTTTTTCTTAGCAAAAAAAAAAAAAAAAAAAAAATAATAAAATATAAAACAAAATAAAACTCAAAAGTAAAAAAAACCAAAATAAAAAAACATTTGTTAGAATTAAGCCCTATTTATATTTTTATTGTTACCAACTCACCACATCTTTCTCCTTAAATTAATCTATTTTAAGACATAAATACAAAATCAATAAAAAAAAATAAAACTAAAAAAAAAAAAAAAAGTATATAAAACAAAATAAAAAGATTTTATATACGATATATAATATTTATTTATTACAAAAAAAAAAAAAAAAAAAAAAAAAGGCTTTACTTCGATAACACAATAAAAGTAACCATAGCCCTTTTTCCCACCAATAGCAAAAAAATAAAAAACAACCACTCACCTCCCCCCCCCCCCCAAACTCCAGACAGAAAAAGAAATATGAAAGCAAATTTCTCCATGGGGGTTCTCGCCCCCCCCACTTTACCAAAATTCTAACTTCCTTAATTTCACCACTTTCCTTCTCCCCCCCCCCTCGAATTCTTCACCTCTTTACTTCATTATTTTGCTTATGTTATGTCCCGCCCCGGGGGTTTTGCTGGGCGGGCCCCACGGCGGGTAAAGGGCTAGGTTTTCAGCCGAGTCACACCAGCTGACACACAACGAGTCGGCATTTTTGCCGGGCCCGGGGCCCCCCCCACAGCATAGCCCGGGGGAAGCCAAGCTTGCATATCGGACTTACCTTATCCTTTTTGGTAAAAGTGTTCGGGCTAGCAGTAACATCAAAAGCCAATATAAATTCAACGCAAAGCGTTGGTCTTCAGCCAGACTTGCCCTGAAGCATTCCATGAGTTTTTTTTTTTTGTCACTACACAAGCACTCGACTAAACTTCAGCATGCTCATTTAAAACCCTCGCCAATTTTTGGGGTTTTCACTCTTACTTCATCACGCCCACCACATGTGAACCCTTCCCTTTTCTCAACAGAAAAAAGTTTTTGAATATGAGGCTCCACAGCTGCTTACCAATTCATCCCTTCGGTTTGAAGATCAATAGAAAAATAGGGCATACACTCGAACCCTTTTCACCTCAATCATCACCATCACTTATTTGGCCCACCCAACTTGAATACCAAATGACGCAAATTTAGTGGACAACAACATCTTTTGTCATCTTCCCTTACCCAAGACGGTTTTTTTCCTCCATTATGAAAAGGGCACTGACCCAAACTGTGTTCATTCCCTGATCTGGTACCATTTTTGTTCCAGAACCATACAAATATATCAAGGAAACGTTAATTACTAGCAACACTACGGTATAAAACTTTAATAAGAAATGTAATAAAGTCATTTTTTATACAAATTTTTCTATCAATTAACACATTACTTGCGTCACACAACTACCGATTAACTTTACTCCGCAATCCCTTTTCAATAAAATCATCGTCATTTTAATCATATTTGTAATTGATATTATCATGGTTATCATCTCATTATCATTATTTTTTTTACTTATTAATATTGTTTCAAAATGCTATCAAGATTATTTCGATACGTCCATTATATTGTGACTATTTTATCTCTTCATTTTATCGCTTTTATTATTATAAAAACACTTACTTCATTTTTATTATGATATATTTACTTCATTATTTTCATATACACTTTAAATTCATTATTAAATATATATTCTTCATTATTATTGATATTATTTTCTTTATTAAAATTTTGATATATATTACTTCATTATTATTGATATATATTACTTTTATCATTATTTGATAAACTTTTTTTTATCCTTATGAAAATCTTCTCACTATGATGGTGATAAAATTTAACATTACAAAGACTTATTATTAGATTTAATAATTTATCATTTCATTTTTTTATCAATTAAAACTGTTATTTCCCTTATTTATCAATTAATTTTTGATTAACATATTTTCTATTTTTTTTACATTATTTATCGTTTAATTTATCATAAATTTTTTTATCATTAAATTTTTTTATAGCTAAAAATTATTTACCTTTTTAATTTTTTCATTAACATCATTTGCCTTAAATAATTTCGCATCGTTTCCCTTAACATCTTTAGCATTAACACTTTTGCATAAAAACAATTTAGCATTTAAAATATTTAGCTTAACTCATTTGCATTACATAATTTGCACTAACTATTTAGCATTAACATCTTTTTGCATTAAAATATTTTAGCATTACCAATTTAGCATTAACACAATTTAGCATTAACATCATTTAGCATTAACATCATTTAGCTTAACATCATTTAGCATTAAAATCATTTTCATTAACATCTTTTGCATTAACTCTTTAGCATTAACCTCATTTAGCATTTAAAAATCATTTAGAATTAACTCATTTGCATCAAAATTATTACAATTTATTCATCATTAAAATATTTATCCTTTTTTTTCATCAACTTATTTATCATTTTTTTTTACAATTGAAAATTTTTATCAATGTATTTATCATTGACATTTTTAAACAATTTATCATTAAAAGTTTTTCATCAAGTAATTTTCATTAACATTTTTTCAATTTATTTATCGTTAACTTTTTTATTAATTTATTTTTCATTAACGTTATTTATCAATCATTTTTCATTATCTTTTTTATCAATGTATTTTTCATCAAAATTTTTACAAATTTTTGTTATAAAATTTATTTTTCATTAACATCAATTTATTTATCTTTAACATTTTCTATCAATTAATTTTTCGCATTATTTATGTATTGTTTACATATCTTTCAAATTTTCTTTTCTTTAACATTACTTATCAATTTATCATCCCAAAAACATTTTAATGTCTTTATGGCTTTTATTTTCAAAGGTAAATGTTCCTGATTACTACTTTTTCGTTATTTCTGTCCCCGGGTTTTTGTGTTCCCCGTGCCCTTTAGAGAGAGCAGTTTTAAACTCCTTAATTTATCATTACCATTTTTATCTTATTTTTTAATAATTTAGCAATGTTTATCATATTAAATTACAAATATAATCAATTTATTTATTTATTAACATTTATTTTTTAATTTATTTACTATTAAATTATTTTTCAATTCATTTACCATTAAAAAAAATTTTCATTTTGATGTCATTAACTTATTTATTATTTTATTTAAAAATTAAAAATTATTTATTATTAACATTTTTTACATTTTTCATTTTTATTAATTAATTGATTATTTACCTTAACAGTTTTTCAATTTAGTTAAACCATAAGTATTGTTTAATTTATTTTATTTATCATATTACCCATAATTAATATTATTTTCAATTTATTTTATCATTAACATTATTTTATCAATTAATTTATTGTTAACATTATTTATCATTTTTTTATCAATGATGTTGACATTATTTGTCATTTCATTTATGTCTAACATTATTAATTTATTTATCATTAACACTTTTAATTCAATTATCATCAATATTATTAATTTATATGTCATTTACATTATTAATTTATTTGTCATTTATATTAGTAATTCATTTGTCATTAATATTAGTAATTTATTTATCATTAATATTAGAAATTCATTTATCATTAATATTATTAATTTATTTATCAGTGATATTATTAATTTATTTTTCATTTACATTATTTATTTATTTATTATTTATTTTGTTATTATCATTAACATTATTCATCAATATACTGATCGTAAACCTTATTTATCAACTTATTTATCATTATCATTATTTATCAATTTATTTCTCATTATCATTATTTATCAATTTATTTCTCATTATCATTATTTATCAATTTATTTTTCATTATCATTATTTATCAATTTATTTCTCATCAATATCATTTATTTATCTTCAACATTATCTATCACTTTATTCATCATTAACGTCATTTATCACTTTATTCATCATTAACATCATTTATCAATTTATTTATTATTTACACAAGCATTTTAATATCTTCGGCTTTGGTGTGAAAGTACCGTTCCTGCTATTATATTGTTATTACTTTTGTCAAGGTCTCGTGTTTCGAGTGCCTTCAAGATGAGAGTAGTGGCCAATTTACTCTTTGACCTCTTTCTTGGCCGCGTCCCTCGAATCGGCTCATATATAAAGATCAGAATCTCTGTGGAAAAAGCTAGTTCACGGACAGCTATACATGAGCCAATATGAGTTTCAAATGCAACAGCTTTCATTGTCTGGGCTCACTTCAATTGCTCGAGCAATAAGGGCTTCAGCCAGGACTACCCCTCTAAACACTGTCAAGAGGAGTTTTCTACAGTCACTCTCACTCGACTAGAACTTCACCACCGCTATCAATACCGTCGCCAATCTGGATTTTAAAACTGCATATCGTACCGTAAAGACCACCACATGCGAACCTTTACGTTACGACAAGAACGGTTTGCCGAAATCAGGCTCCACATTTGGCTTATACAACGCAACGTTAGGGAGCTGAACATATCGAGAAGAATTAGAGATACCCTCGAACCATTTATCAGACTCAAAAAACATCACCACACTTATCGGCTACCCAACTTGAAGACCAGCTGACGCAACTTGAAGGACACACTACATCTACGACGTGTCTACCATCCTCATAACAGAGGGGGGGGTGGGGGGGGGGGGGGGGGGGGGGGGGGGGCGGGGGGGGTGGGGTGGTGGGTGGGGGGGGGGGGGGGGGGAAACCGGTTTCTTCTCCCTTACAGAGACGCGTATCACTGACCAAGCTGATGTGTTCACTTCCCTGATCTACGTCCCAGTCTTTGTTACAGAAACCATGACGAAGCCTGGCCAATCCACAGACTGTTACCAGACAGAGATAATATCCAAGGAGACTGTAATTACGTCAGCAACGACTGTCGAAACATCTACGGTATCATATAACTGTTTAAGTAGAGCAAATGTGACTAAAGTCATTTCCTACCAAATTATCTATCAATTATCACAATATCCAATCCTTAAAACAGATATATTAATATTATAATATAATAGATATATATATAGTCTAACATTATATATATATGATATTCTATATATATACTATTTATATTTATCATATTATATAGTATTATCTAGTATATATATTATATATTATAATTATATATATTACTAAGTTTATTTTGTATTATGTGAAGATGATATCTATGTATATTATATATATACATATAATATATATCATAAGTCTATATATCATATTATTATAGGTATTGTATTGTACATATATTATTATACATCAATTAGATATGTATTATACATCCTATATATGTATTATACATCATATATTATATATATATCGAATTAATAAGTATATATTATATGATGTATGTGTACCATATATATATATATAGTATATAAATGTATTATACATCTATGAATATATGTTTACAATATATATTAGATATTATATTATCATAGCTCATAAATTTTAACAAAAATAAAATTAAAATATCAAAAAGGGGAGAGTAAAAAAATTATACACAAAAAAGAAACACAAAAGGGATTAACATCATAAAAAAAAAATTATAAAAAAATGAGTATTGTACATAAAATAAAAAAAGAATACAAAAAATAAGAAAATAAGAAAAAAACTCAAAAACAAAATATTTTTAAAGAAACAAAAATTTTAAAAAATAAAAAAACTAAAAAAATAAAATAAAAATAAATGAAAAACAAATTAATAAAATTACCAAAAAAAAAAAAAAAATAAAAAAAAAAAAATAAAACAACAAATAATAATAATAAAAAAAAAAATTTAAAAAAAAAAATAATTTTTAAAAAAAAAAAAAATTAAATTTTAAAAACAAAAAAAAAAAGAAAAAAAAAAAACAAAAAAGAAAATAATTTTTTATAAAAAAAAAAGATAAATTAAAAAAAACATAAAAAAAGGTATAAATTTTAAAAAAAAAAAAAATTTTTAATAAATATTTTAAAATTACAAATTTTAAAATATTAATTTTAAAAATTAAAAAAAACAATTTTATAAATATATAAAATACATATTTAAACTATATAAAAAGATAAAAAATACAAATAAATATTTTATATTTCAAATTTAATTTTAAAATATAACATAAATATTTTTCAATACAAAAAAAAATTAATAAAAATTTTTTAAAAAAATTACAAAAGTTTTAATATATACCGTAATTTAAAATTTAAAATTTTTTATAACAAATTAAACATATAAAACAAATACAATAAAAAAAACATAAATAGTTTTATATTATATACAAAAAACACACACAAAATAAATAATATTAAAAATATATATATATATAATATATATTAGATATATAATTTTAAAAATAAGAAAATATAAAATTATATATATTTTAATAATATAGATATAAAATATAAAAAAATTTTTTAAATTATATTTTATAATTTATAAATATTATAATTTTTTATAAATTTTATATATTACATATATAATTTTTAATAAATTTAAATAATTATAATCATATAAAATTTATATTATAATACATTATATATCAATATATTATATAAATATCATATATATGATTATTTTTTTATCATTAATTATTATAATATTATTTTATTAATATATATTGTTTTATATATATTTTATATTTTTTATTAATATATATTATATATTAAAAATAATTATATATTAAAATTTTTAAAATATTAAAATTTTTAATTTTAATATTAAAATATAATATTATGTTTATATTTAAAATATTAATATTAAATTTATAATTAATATTATAAAGTTATATTTAAAATTTTATGGTATAATTATATTATGTTTATAAATTTTAAATTTATTAAATTGTTAATATTATAAGTAAAAATTTATAAAATAATTTATATTAATTTTTAAAAATTTTTTAAAAATTATTATAAATAAATTTATATTAAAATAATTAATATTCATTAAAATTCTTTTTTTTATAATGATTAAATTTAAAAAAAATTTTATAATTGCATTATAATTTATATTATTAATATTAATATTTATTTTCATTTAATTTTTATATATTTTTTTTTAAATTTTGGTTTTTTTTAATATTTTTTAATTTTGTATATTTTTTTCATTTTTAAATTTTTTATTTAAATTTTTTTAAAAATTTTAAATTTTAAACTTTTTTTTTTAATTAAAAAAAATTTAAAATTTTTTTTAAAATTTTTTTTTTGGTTATATATTGGAGCTCTAAAAGGGGTTTTTTTTTCAATTTTTTTTTTTGATTTTAAATTTTTTGGTTAAATTTTTTTTTGTTTTTTTTTTTTTCTTTTTTTATTTTTTTTTTTTTAAAATGCTTTAATTTTTTTAAATTAAAAATTTTTTTTTTTTTTTTTATTGTTTTTTGATTTAATTTTTAAAAAAATTTTTTTTAATTTTGGAAAAATTTTATTCTTTTTTTGTTTTTTATTTGTTTTTATTTTTGTTATTTTTCCCGCTTTATTTTTAATATTTTTTTTTTTATTTTTTCTTCACTATTTGTTTTTTATATATTTTTTTTTTTTTTTGTTTTTTTTTTTTTTTTAAATTTTTTTGTTTTTTTTTTTTTTTTTTTTTTATTTTTTTTTTTTTTTTTTTTTTTTTTTAAAATTTTTTTTTTTTTTTTTTTTTTTAAATGTTTTTTTCTATTTTTTTTTTATTTAAATTTTATATTTATTTTTTCAAAGGGGAAAATTCTTTTATTTTTATTAAAATTTTTTTCCCAAATTTTATAAATTTTATATTATTGTTTTTATTCTATTTTTATTTTTGGATTTAAAATTTTTGGTTTAATTATATATTTTTTTTTTATTTATTTAATTTTTTTTTAAAATTTTTTCCTTAATATATATTTATTTATTTATTTTATAAATTATTTTTAATTTTTCATGCCTTTATTGTTAAATTTTAAAAATTTTTATTAAAAATTTTTTTATTTGTTTATTTTTTTTTATTCCCCCGATTTTTTAAATATTGTTTGGTTTTATATTATTTTAATTTTCTTTTTTTTTTTTTTCTTTTTTGTCGTTTTTTTTTATTTAATTTTCTTTTTTTGGGTTTTTTTTTTTTTTATTTTTTATTTTTCTTTTTTTTTTTTTTTTTTTTATATTTATTTTTTTTTTTTTTTTTTTATTATTTTTTTATTTCTTTTTATTATCCTGTGCCATTTGCCGTCTGGTCCTTCCCCCGCCTGCTGGGGCGGGTTCCCCTCTGGGGGGGGGGTCGTGGGACTGGCCTCCGTGGTTCCTGTCTTCCGGGGGTTCTCGCCCCTTCTTCTGAAAAGGTCCGCCCCAAACCCCCTTGGGGCCCCGGGCCGGGGTTCGGTTTTACTCCTGGGTCCCTGCCCCTTTTCTCCCCTTCGGTAATTTTTGGCGCCGTGTGGTTTGGTCGGGGTTGATGCCCGCCCACATCGACCTCAGAAAAGGGGTTTGACCCGGGGACGGGAATCGCTATGGGAGACCTGAGGGTCAGGGAATTCCCCAAAAGATTTTGGCCCGATGCAAGCCCCATACGGGAGAAAGTGCTGTAAAGTGTGGTGGGGGTAGTCGAATTTCTTCCCGTTAATTCGGGGGGAGGAAGGCTGTTCCTTGCACCCACACTTTTAAAATTTTATGGATGGGTAAGGGCAGAGCTACTAGCCAAAGTCAGTGCGGGCAACACTAGGAATATTAAGGTCCGGACCTTGCTTTTCCGACGTGTTGCCAACCTATCTGAGTCCCTTGGGGTCACTTTGGGGGGGCTCTTGAGCATTTAGTAATGAGGCCAAGCCCCTAGGCCAGAGGTCTCTGGGCCCAAGACCAAGATTTAGGACTTTTGGGGGCTTTAGGGGAACCGTTAGTCGATCCATGCTTGGGCGAGGACGTTTAAGCACAGAAAGTTTTTCATACCTTTGGTAGCGAGTCCTATCTTGGGTTGTCAGACAGGAAGTTAAGTAGAAAAGGATTTTCTGGAAAGGGCCTGAAAATCGTCAACAAGAGCGTTTGGAATGTCGGTACCATGCAGAAGGACCAAAATGCGTGTCTTCAAGGCCTGATACTTCCGTTTTCTATGGGAAGCGAAAAACCGGACCTATCCATGCTTGGAGTTCGCCTTTATGCCTTTTTTTACAAGTCCCTTGCCGGATCATGGGGTACTGTTTGGGGGACAAGTGCCAACGGGGTTTTCACCCTGAACTGCATGGGACCCGGACTTGCATAATCGGGGTGCCAACTCAGGCTATATGGCCACCCAGCTCGTCTCCCTGTGGACGACCCTGCCCACCAGGTTGTCTCCCTGCGAGACAACCCTGGGTGGAGGAGACCTGTGGGACGCCTGGAGATCATGGCTTGGGCAGCTCGACGAGACCTGTCGCGAGGAACTAGAGATGGGCCGTGTGCCTGCCTGGAGACTCGCCTCGAGGGATCCTCGTGGCTGGAAGCGAAGGGTGGATGCGGCCATGCGCCCCCGTCGGCGTTAGCCCCTTGATGATGATGATGATATATATATTATATTATATTTTATTATATATAATTATTAATATTATATATATATATCATAATATATTATATATATATCATCTATATATATCATTATATATTATTTAATATATAATATATTATATATATATATATATATATATTATATATTATATACATATATATATATATATTATATATATATATATATATATATATATATTTATATATATATATATTATTATTATCATATATTATACTAATCAGTGTTATGTTGTTATCATGTGACTACATCAGGAATAGCTACTATTTCTATTATAGTATGATGACTCACGATGAAACATATTATATTAGACTTTCT
>NC_051426.1:29761110-29773439 GCF_015228065.2 Penaeus monodon
CCAATTAAAATGATGAAACCATTGCTGATGAAAACCATCATTATTATAAAAGTATTATTTTAGATGCTATAAAATTCTCTTCAAAACATTTTTTTGTGAATACATTTAGACACTTTCATACTACACATCATACTAAATAATAATTACATGCATATTCAAAATTCTTTGTGTTTGATAATTAATTATTGTTAAATAACAGCGAAAAACTAATGTATTGGAGACTGGGGAGATATGAATTTTTGCCCTATGTTCATGAAGAGTTTTTTTTCTGTGTTCTGCGTTCCTATTACTTGTCATCAATTAATTTATTATTAACATTATCTTTTATTTATTAACATAATTTCTATCAATTGATCATTAACATTATTATTTATTTGTTTATCGTCATCATTATAACTATACAAGCACAATCAATATCTAAGTCAAATCACTTATTCGCTGAATAATTAATGAAGAATTAAAATATACGATTTTTTTGAAAAACATTACATCAAAGACCTCATTTAATAGTCAAGCCTTCACTTTAAGTGACCATTATATCAAGTTGCCAGTGCTTCTCGTTACGTTGTTCTCGTTATCATTGTCTTTCATTGACATTCGTTATCATGACCATAGTGTTGTAATAACATTATTTACCCTTATTACTATCTGTCATTACAACATCTTTATTATCGTTATCATTATTATCTTTTATCATTATTATTATATTATTATTATTATTATTATTTTTATTATTATTATTATAATTATTATTATCATTATTATTATTATTATTATTAAGATTAGCTTTACCGTTATTGTTGTTATTATGATTTAACATTTATCATATATTAAACTTATCCTCATTTTTGTTTATGTTTCCGTCACCATTAGCATTAGATGAATTATCTGGACAATTTTTGTTTCTTTCAGAGGCATGAAGATATTAACGCCTTCTAACGTTCTAATGTCACCCTTAATTTATTGCTGTTGTGAAAACGCTCGTTGTACCATCATTATATTTACATTATTGCTGATATAGTCCACCATGATTTTAGATATACATTAAATTGCCCTTCAAACTAATACTTTTAGTGAAAGTAAATCTTAATCACAATCACTGATACCACTGTGTTATTTTGGAATATCAGAGATTTTTTTTGCAATCACATAAATCAAAATTCAATAGAATTATTAAGAATCCTGTAATTGATCATCTATTTATTGTAACATAACAGCGTAAACTATTAGACTGGGATCCTTGGGCGATAGGCGTACATAATTAGAAATTTTATCATTCCCGCTCTATGTGTAGATATTTGTTTTGTGACGACTACACTGGAATTGTAAAATTCAAATTTTGGGGTTTAATTTCTTCATATAATCATAGGATGGCCGAGCGGGCCAAGGCGCTGCGTTCAGGTCGCAGTCCGGGTCTTCCGGGCGTGGGTTCGAATCCCACTCCTGACACTGGGCCTTTATAATTGTGTAGTATGAAAAGGATGCTTAGTATCCTTAATGTGAAAGAAGATTTGTAAAAATAGATTAGTTAATCTGAAAACGAAAGTTCTTTATCAGATTTCAGTGTGACTGTGAATAATTATGATTAGATTAATAAAAACACATTTTTATTGCTGATAAAATGACAAGATGTAATACTATCATTAAATCTCATTATAAGTAGTCCTGATATCAAGTTACATTGATATTGTTATTAGATTTTTATACGTTGTTCTCATTTTCATAACATGTTATTTTATCGTAGGTATCTTGCTATTATTATTTTACCATCTCACATTATTTATCATTATCCTAAGTTACCATCATCATAAGTTTCATTATCTTAAGCTATCATTATCATTATTTTATTGTTATCATTAGTTATCATTATCATATCTTGCTATCATTATCTTTCCATCTTACATTTATCTTTACCATAAGTTATCATTATCAAAGTATCATAATCCTAATTTATCATTATCAATGTTATCATGATCATTATTTATTTATTATCATTAATTATCAATATCATTAGTATCATTTCGTCTCTTCCATTTATCATCCTACCATCTCATATTTTGTTTCATTATCATTATTTATCATAATCGTAAGTTACATTATTCCAAGTTATCATAATCGTAAATTATCATTATCATAAATTATCATTATTATTGTTTATTGTTATAGCTGTCATTGAAAATTTTCATTTTTATCACTATTTATATCAATATTCATCATCTTGCTATAATTTTCTTATCATCTCTCATTATTATCATTACCATAAGTATCATTATAAGTTATAATTATCATAAGTTATCATTATTACTATTTTTATCACTATTTATCATTATCACTATTTATCTTTTATCACTATTTATCATTATCCCCTATTTATCATTATCATATTTACATTATCACTATTTTTCATTATCATATTTATCATTATCATATTTTCATTATTCATCATTATCACTATTATCATTATCACTATTTATCATTATCAATTTTTTATCATTATCACTATTTATCATTATCACATTTATCATTATCACTATTTATCATTATCACTATTTATCATTATCACTATTTATCATTATCACTATTTATCATTATCACTGTCATTATCACTATTTATCATTATCACTATTTATCATAATCACTATTTATCAAGATCATTAGTTTTCATGATCATTAGTTATTATGATCATTAGTTATCATGATCGTTAGTCATCATGATCATTAGTTATCATTACCATAAGTTACCATTATCATAAGTTACCATTATCATAAGTTACCATTATCATAAGTTACCATTATCATAAGTTACCATTATCATAAGTTACCATTATCATAACTTATAACTGTCATAACTGTTATCGCTATCGCATCTTGCCATTATCATCTTAGCATCTCACATTATTTATGACTATTATTATTTATCCTGATCATTATATATCATGATCATTATTTATCATGATCATTAGTTATCATGACCATTATTTATCATGATCATTAGTTATCATGATCATTAGCTATCATGATCATTAGTTATCATGATGTTCATTAGTTATGATCATTAGTCATGTCATTAGGTATTAATATCATAAGTTTCATGATTTTAGTTATTCATGATCATTAGTATCATGATGTTCATTAAATTATCATGTCTTTCAGCTTGAGTGTGAAAATATATTATTTTATTAATTTTTTTCTTGTTTGAAAGTCTCCTTCCAGTGCCTTAGGATGAAACCAATTGCTTTCTTTCTTCTTTTACAAATTCGTCCTCAATCGACTTCATTAAGATCAGTCCTTTTTCGCCCGGGCTGGAGCGCTCTGACGGAAATGAACAACCCCAAAAACTATGGCTCCGCTCTTTTCGAAAACCCCCAAAATACCAGTACTCTGATCGTTTGAAATTGGCTCTGAATTAAAATAAAAGAATAAAGGGTTAGTAACCGGGGCACCTCAGGCACCTCAAAGACCCAAACACCCCAGGAAGGAAATGCGTTCAAACACATATTACAATCCAGAATAGACATTAAACAAGGTACTCCTTAAAAACAGAAATAAAAGGACATACAATCAGGTCACCAAACAAATACACACAAACGACTAATGGACAAAAGGCCGACAAACATAAGATGGCAAATCCCATCAAAAAAACACCGTACTTCCACCAATAAACATACAATTTTATTTTACCTTTTAAAAAAAATTTTTTTTTAATAATTTAAAAATTTTTTAAAAAATTTTTTATTTTTTCCATTTTTTTTTTTTTTTTTGGACCATTATTTATCATGACCTTTAAATTTAATCATTTTTTAATATTTTTTTTTCCTTTAAATTTTTTTTTTATAATTTTTTTTTAAAAAAAAATTTTTTTTAAAAAATTTTTTTTAATTTTTTTTTTATTTTTTTTTAATTTTTTTAATTTGTTTCTTTATTTGTCAAAAAATTTTTTTTTTGTTTTTTTTTATCAAAAATTTTTATTTTTTTTCCCCCCTTTTTTTTTTTCCCCCTTTTCCCATTTTTTTTTTTTTTTAAATAAAAAAAATTTTAAATTTTTTTTATTTTTTTTTTTTTATATGTTTTATTTTTTGGTCTTCTTTTTTTTTTTTTTTTTTTTTTTTTTTTTTTTTTTTTCCCTTCCTTTAGGTGAAACCAATTGTTCTCTTTGACCTCTTTTCTACAAACTTCGTCCCTTAATCGACCCTTTTATTAAGATCCGGTTTTCTTTTTTGGTAATGCATGTTTGGGCTAACAAAATCACAAAACCAAAATGGACTCGCAACAGGTTGGGCTTCATTTCCAAACTTCCCGGTGAAAAGTGTCAAAATGAGTTTTTAAAGATGTTACTGTCACAAGCACTCGACTAAACTTCCCGCACTGCTCATTTAACCGCAACCCCCTTTTTGGGTGTTTTCCCCCTGCTTCCCTTTTGCAACCACCACCACAGTGGAAACCCTTTTCCCGTTACTCACACAGAAAAATGTTTTTTTAATATGAGGGGTCCACAGTTTTTCTTTCCAATTCACTACGTTACGGATTTGAATATCAAGAGAAGATAGGGCAAAACTCGAACCATTATTTAGTTATCATTATTTCCCAAGTTTTTCATTATCCCAAATTATCATTATCCTTTTTTCCAAAATTTAAACATTATCCTAAATTTTCATTATTTCCCCCGTTTTTCATTATCCCAAAATTTTCATTTTCGTAAGTTATTAATTTTTCCCAAGGGGGTCAAATTATCCTAAATTATCATTATCCTAAGTTATCATTATCCCAAGTTATCATTATCCTAAGTTTTTCATTATCCCCAAATTTTCATTTTTTCCTAAATTATCATTATCCTAAATTTCATTAAACCCCAAATTATCATTATCCTAAGTTATCATTATCATAGATTATCATTATCCTAAGTTAACATTATCCTAAGTTATTATTATTCTACAACTATGTAGTGTCAGTGTCTAAAATGCCAATTCACAAAAAAATATTGTTTTGAAAAATAGTTAAATTTTGGCGCAATACAAGTACAATAAAATTGAATTAAGGCTACATTAGAAATAACATGACAATAAAAATAATGATAATAATGATGCTGTTCATCTTCGTCATAATGGTAATGATGCTGTTCATCTTCATCATGATGGTATTGATGCTGTTCATTGTCATCTAATCATGGAAGCAGAAATAAAATGATAAGGATGATGATAATGATTTCATAATAATTATGAAATAATAATTATCAAAATAATGATGAAATAATGATAATCCTAATAATAATAAAGTAAAGATAATAATTAAATAACGATAACTATAATATTAGATGATGGAATAATTATTATGATAATAATGATAACGATGATAATGATGATAATGATAATGATGATAATGATGATAATGGTGATAATGGTGATATTGATGATAATGATAATGACAATAATGATAATGACAATAATGATAATGACAATAATGATAATGAAAATAATGATAATGGTAATGATAATGACAATGATGATAATGATAATGACAAAAATGACAATAATGATAATGATAATCATTATCCTACGTTATCAAATTTTAAAAATTATCCTTTTCCTAAGTTATCATCTTAAGTTAACATTATCCTAAGTTATAATTTCATTATTTATCATTATCATTATTATTATTTATCATCATTATTTTTCATTATCATTATTATTTTTCTTTATCATTATTTTTCATTATCATTAGTTTTCTGTATCATCATTTATCATTATCATTAGTTATCATTATCAAATTCAAAATTTGGGTTCAGTTTCTTCACATGAACAGTCAGGATGGCCGAGCGGTCCAAGGCGCGCGTTCGGGTCGCAGCCGGTTTTCCCGGG
Source organism: Penaeus monodon (assembly GCF_015228065.2). Classification (NCBI taxonomy): domain Eukaryota; kingdom Metazoa; phylum Arthropoda; class Malacostraca; order Decapoda; family Penaeidae; genus Penaeus; species Penaeus monodon. The sequence goes on from NC_051426.1 coordinate 29,766,966, forward strand.
CGTGGGTTCGAATCCCACTCCGACACTCCCTTTATAAAAGGGGGGTATAAAAAGGGATCTTAGCATTTTTGAGTGAATGTAGATTTTGCGAAATTTTCATTATTTAATCTGATAAACGAAAGTTCTTCTTTACTTTTTCAGCGTTCTATAAATAAGTATGACCCAGTAAAAATATAAAACACTTTTTTATAGCAAATAAAAATAGCAAGATGTAATTCTTATATTTAGCTTTAGGACATTTATGTAGTCATGATATCAATTACTTGATATTGTTATCAATTTATACTTGTTCTTTTTTAATTTAACATTTATTTTATCGAAAAAGTTTTTTTATTATCATTTTACCATCACCATTTTTTATCATTTTCCTAAGTTTACCATCAATAAGTTATCATTATCATACGTTATCTTTATCATTATTTATCATTAGCATTATTTTATCATTAGATTTTTTATCATTAGCATTATTTATCATTAGCATTATTTATATTAGCTTATTTATGATTAGCATTATTTATCATTAGCATTTTTTTATCATTAGCATTTTTTATCATTACATTATTATCATTAGCATTATTATCATTAGCATTATTTATCACTAATTATTTATCATTAGATTTTTTACTTTAGCATTATTTTTTTTAAATTTATCAGCGTTCATAGCCTTAATTTACTTTTTTTGATTATCGTAATTATCATTATCCCAAGTTATCATCTGTTATCATTTCATGAATTTTTCATTATCACTATTTACTTTGTCCTTTTTAACTTATCACAAATTTTTCTTATCTCTATTTAAAAATCACTATTTATCAATATCATTTCTTTATCACTAATTTTTTTATCTCTATTTTTAATACATTTTTTATTAAATATCTTTATCATTACACAAATTTACATTATCGTATTTACATTACGCTATTTATCATTATCATAAGTTACCATTATATAAGTTACCAGTTTATTATCCAGATCTTATATATCATGATCATTTTTATCATGACCTTAGTTATCATGCTCTTTAGTTATCAGTCATTATATATAATGTCATTATTTTCATGATCTTTATTTAGCAGACCATTAGTTATCATGTTTATTAGTTATCATGATCTTATTTATCGTGATCATTAGTTATATGTCATTATTTGCATGTCATTAGTTATCGTGATCTTTATTTGTCAGACATTTTTTTATCTGAATATAGTGGTATGTCATTTAGTTGCCATGACATTTTTCAGCATTTTTTGTCAATTTTTTACTCTCATAATCATTAGTTATCTGATCTTTTACTCCCATTTTTTAGTTATCAGGATCATTAGCTCCCATGATACGGGTATTAATATCATAAGTTATGATCTTTATTTATCATGATCATTAGTTACTGATGTTATTAGTTACATGATGTTCAAGTTCATGATGTCCATTATTTTTACATGATTTTATTATTATCATTCTTCTCACTTGAGTGTGAAAATAGTATTACTGTTTATTACATTATTGTTTTTTTTTTTTGAACGTCTTCTGTTCCCAGTGCCTTCGGATGAAACCAAATTGCTTCTTTTTTGACCCCCTTTTCTACAAACTTCGTCCTCTAATCGATTCATATATAAGATCGGGTCTCTTGTTGGTAGTGCTAGTTGGGCTAACAGCAAACTCAACAGCCAAATGAGATTCATCGCAACAGCGTTGGTTTCCCCAATTCCCGGTGAAGCAGTGTAAAACAGAGTTTTAGATTCAATCACAAGCACTCGATAAATTTCGCACTGCTCATTTAACCGTCACCAATTTCGATTTACACCTGCTTACGTTAGATCAGACCCCACTGTGAACCCTTAACGTTACTCAACAGAAACTTTTTTAAAATATGAGGCCCCAAACTTTTACGCAATTCACACGTTAGGGTTTGAATATCAATGAGAAAATGGGGCAAAAACCCTCGAACCATCTTCACCTAAAACCATCCCCATCATTTTTCGGTACCCAACTTGAATACCAACGACGAAACTTGAGTGGACAAATAACATCTAACTGGTCATCATTCCCTTCCCAGAGACGGTTTCTTCCCCCATTATAGAAAGGGTATCAATGACCCAAGTGATGTTTTCAATTCCCTGATCTACGACCAGTTTTTTGTTACCAGAACCTTGACGAATCCCGGGCCCAAATCCACAAGACAGAATATATAAAGGGGAAACTGTTAATTACGTACAGTATTATCATGGTTACATCGTCTTTATCATTATTTTTATTATTTAAAATTTTGTTTCAAGTGCTATCAAGATTAAAACGTACGTTTTTTTATTGTGTTTATTTTACTCTGTATTTTTCGCTTTCATTATTAATACACATTACTTCTTTTTATTTGATATATTACTTCATTTTTATTGATAATATTACTTCATTATTATTAAATATATTACTTCATTATTTTATGTACATATGCTTTATTTTTATTATTAATATTTTATTTCATTATTTTTATGATACACTTTGCTTCATTTTTTATTATAATATATTTACTTAAATTTTAATTATGAAAAAACATTTCTTCATTACCTTATAAACATTTTTAAATTTACTATGCGGGGGATAAAATTCAAATTCCATGACTTATTTTAGTTTAATAATTTTTTCATTTGATTTTTTTTCAATTAATTTCATTAACCTTATTTTTTCAATTAATTTATGATTAAATTATTTACAATTTTTTTTTTATTAACTTTTTTGTCAATTTATTTATTTTTAACTTTTTCTATTTTAATTTTCATTAACTTTTTTTACGCTAACATTATTTACCATTTTATTTATCATTAACATAATTTATCATTAAAATAATTTATATTAACAATTTATCATTAACATAATTTTTCACTAACATGATTTTTTTCATTTAAAATAAATTTTTCATTTAACACAAATTTTTCCCCTTAACCATTTTGCATTAACCAATTTTAGCATTAACATCATTTTGCATTAACTCATTAGCATTAAAATCATTTACTTAAATTTTAGCATTAACAGCTTTTTGCTTAACAGCTTTAGCATTAAAAGCATTTAGCATTAACGCATTAGCATTAACAGCATTTAGCATTTAAAGCATTTTGCATTATCACATTTTGCATTAACAGCATTTGCATTAACAGCATTTTTTAACAGCATTTTGCATTACAGCATTTTGCTTAAAACATTTAGCATTAACAGCATTTAGCATTAAAAAGCATTAGATTAAAGCATTTAGCATTTAAAAGCATTTAGCATTAACGCATTTAGCATTAAAAAGATTAGCATTACGATTTTTGCTTAAAAGTATTTAGCATTTAAAAAGCATTTAGCATAAAAGCATTTAAAAGCATTTTTGCATTAACAACATTAGATTTAAAATTATTTTTCAATTTATTCATCATTAACTTATTTTTCATTATTTAACATTAACATTATTTTCCTTTTATTAACATCAAATTATTTATCAATGTATTTACATTAACATTATTAAAAATTTTTTCATTAAGTTATCCATCAAGCAATTATCATTTCATTATTTTTCAAATTTTTTTTATCGTTTAAAATTTTTATTCATTTTGTTATCTTAAGTTTTCTATCAATCATTTTTAAAATTATCATTATTTATCAATGTATTTATATAACATTATTATCATCAACATTATTTATCAATTTTTTTATCATTAACATTATTTTTTAAATTTAGTTATCTTAAAAGTTTTTTTACAGTTCATTTATCACTAAATTTTTCATCAAGTATTTATCATTAAAATTACTATCCGTTTATTGCCATTAAAATTTTTTATCAAATTTTTGTTTTAAAAATCTATGTATCATTAACATCAATTTATTTATCTTTTAAAATTTCTATCAATTTATTTCATCGACATTATTTATGTATTGTTGACACTATCTTTCAATTTTTTTTTCTTTAAAAATTACTTATAAATTATTTCTTTCCCCAAAACATTTTAATTCTTTTCGGCTTTTTTTGTCAAAGTAATGTTCCTGTTATTACTTTTCGTTTTTCGTCAGGGTTTCGTGTTCCCAACTTCAGGTGAAAGCAGTTACATCTCTTTGACCCTTTATTAATTTACATTACCAAAAAATTTATCCTTTTTTTATAATTTGCACTTTTATCTTATTATTTTTTTTACCCCTATTATCTTATTATTTTAACTAGAAAGTTTTTCATATTATTCATAATTACAAATATTAATCAATTTATTTTATTAAACATTTATTATCAATTTATTTACATTAACATAATTATCAATTCAATTACTATTAACATTATTTATCAATTTATTTACTTAAAATAATTTATCACTTTTGATGTCATTAACGTTATTCATCATTTTATTTAAAATTAACATTATTTATTTTAACTTTTTTATTATTAACATTATTTATTTTTAACATTATTTATTTTTAACATTTTATTATTAACTTTTTTTCATAAAATTTTTTATTAAATTTAAATTTATTATTTATCATTAAAAAGTATTTACAATTTAGTTACCATAATATTATTTATAATTTTTTTTCATTTATCTATTATTATAATTAATATTATTTATCTATTTATTAATCATTAACATTAGTTATCAATTTATTTATCATTAACATTATTTTTAATTTATTACATAAACATTTTTTACTAGTTCATTTTTCATTTCATTATATATCGATTTTTTATCGTTAACATTATCAACAATTTATTTTTTATTAAAAAATTATCAATTTATTTTTCGTTAAAAATTATTAACAAATTTTTTTATCATTAACATTATTTATCAATTTATTTATCATTTAAAATTGTTTATCAATTTATTTATCATTAACATTATTTATAATTTTATTTTTTCGTTAACATTTTTTATCTTTTTTTTTCCCCCCCGACATTGACATTATTTGCCTTTATTTATTTTTTAAAATTTTTTTATCAATTTTAATTTTTCTTAACATTGTATATCATTAATTATCTTTAAATTATTTAAATTTTTTTATCATTAAAATTATTATTCAAAATTTTCATTAATATTATTAAATTTTTTGTCTTTACGTTTTTAATTTATTTTTTATTAATATTATTTAATTTATTATCAGTAATTTAATTTATTTATCTTTACATTATTTATTTATTTTTTATTAATTTTGTTAATCATTAACTTATCATGAATTACTGATCGTAAAAATTTTTTTATCAACTTATTTACAATTATCATTATTTTTCAATTTATTTATCATCAATTTAAACTATTATCTTTAACATTATCTATCATTTTTTCATCATTAAAGCATTTATCACTTTATTTTCATTAAAATCATTTTCACTTATTCATCATTAACTCATTTTTAATTTTTTTTATTATTTACAAAACATTATAAAGTCTTTCCGGCTTTAGTGTGAAAAATGTGTTTCCCGCTATTATTTTTTAATTACATTGTCAAGGTCTGGTTCCGAGGCCTTTAAAATGAGAGTAGTGGACCTTTACCTCCTTTTGGCCGCGTCCCTCTAATCGGCTCAAAATAAAATCAGATCTTTGTTGGAAGAGCTTATTCACTAGAACAGCTAACTTCAACAGCCAAAGGTTTTAAAAGCAACAGCTTTTTATTGTCTGGGCTACCCTTCTCTTGCTTCGAGCAAATAAAGGGCTTCGCCAGACTTGCCCCCCCAAACAGGTCAAAAGGAATTTTCTGCAATCCTCTCCAAGCACTTCTAGAATTCAGCATCGCTCTCTTTACCGTCGCCAATCTGGATTTTAAAAACCCGCATATGTTACCTCACGACCCCACATGGAACCCTTTACCGTTTTCTCACACAGAACATTTCCCAAAATCAGGCTCCAATTTGGCTTTTACAAGTACTACGTTTCGGACTGAAAAAATCATCGAGAAAATAGGCATACATCGAACCATTTATCAGCCTACCCCCCTTGAAGACCAGCGACGCAACTTGAAGGACAACTCATCTATGACAGTGTTTTCCATCTCCTTAACAGAGGGCGGTTTTTTCCTCCATTCGGAGACGATATCACAGACCCAAAATGATGTGTTTCCCTTTCCCCGTCTACGTCCCAGTCTTTGTTACCAAACCAGACGAACCCTGGCCAATCCACAAGACTGTTTACCAGACAGAAAATATCAAAGGGACTGTTAAATTTGTAGCAGCGGCTGTCGAACATCTACGGAAATTTTCGTTAAATAAAGAAATGTGAATAAAGTCATTTCCCTATCAAATTATCTATCAATTATCACAATTTTCCAATTCCTAAACTGTATTTATATATATATAAATGATAATTTTAATAATAATTATATTAATATATATTTTTTTATATAATTTTAAAATATTATATATTAATTATTAATATTATAAATTTTAATTTTATAATTATAATTATAATTATATATTTTTTAAAATATATATATATTTATATTTATTATATATATTATATTTTTTATATTAAT
>NC_051426.1:29773539-29785309 GCF_015228065.2 Penaeus monodon
TATATTATATTTTTTAAAAAATTTTTTTATATATTTTATATTATATTTTAAAATTTTTATATTTATATTAAAAATTTTTTTATTAAATTTTATTTTATATTATTATAAATTTTTTTTTTAATATATATATTTATATTTTTTATTATTTTAAAAAATATTAAAAATTTTTTATTAATTTTTTTATATTTTTTTAAAAAAAATTTTTTTATATATAATTATAAATTTATATTTATTTAAAATTTATTTAATATTTTATTCTATTAATATTATATATATATATAAATTTAATTTTTATTTATTATATTAATTTTAATTTATTATTTTAATTTTATTATTTATTATATTATATTAAAAATTAATATTTTATATATATTTTTTTTAAAAATTTTTTTAATTTTTTTATATTATTTAAATTATAAAAAATTTTTTTTTATAAAATTTTATTTTTTTATATAATTTTTATTATTATATTTTAAAAAAATTTTAAAATATATTTTAAAATTAATTTTATTTTTATTAAAATTTTTTTTATATAATTTGTTTTTAATTTTTATATTTATTTGTTTTTTATTATTGATTTTTATTTATATATTATATTTTTTTTAATTTTAATTTTTTATTATTTTTAATTTTTTTTTATTTATTTTTTTTATTATTTTTCTTTTTTTTTTATTTTTTTTTTTTTTATTTATATTTTTTTTTTTTTTTTTTTTTTCCCCTTTTTAAATTTTTCTTTTTTTTTTTTATTTTTTTTTATAAATTTTTTTTTTTTTTTTTTTTTTTTTTTTTAAATTTTTTTTTAAAAATTTTTTTTTTTTTTTTTTTTTTTTCTCTTTTTTTTTTTATATTTTTTTTTTTTCTTTTTTTTATTTTTTTAAATTTCTTTTTTAAATTTTTTTTTTTTTAACTTTATTTATTTATTTTTATTTTTTTTTTTTAAATTTTTTTTTATTTTTTTTCCCTTTTTTTATTTTCTTTTTTTTAAATTTCCCCCTTTTTTTTTTTTTTTTTTCCAAAAAATTTTTCTTTTTAAATTTTTTTTTATATTATATCTATATCATATAATCTTCTTCATATATCACTAATCATCCTCCCTCCTCCTCTAATCTGTAATGCCTACTATCTATAATCTATGAAATATAATATATAATATATACATAATATTATATATATATATACTTATATATATATATATTTATATATGTTAATCTATATATAATTATTTAATATATAATGTAGTCAATTTATATATCATATATATAACTATCTATATAATATATATATATATTACTATCTATAGTATATATATATCTATATATATATGTCTATAGCGATATATTATATATATATATAGATGATATTAGATTCTCTATCTTACTATATATATAAATATATGTATCTCTCTCTATATACTAATATCATCTTATCATTATTAGCATTCTAATCTTTAATCTATAATATATCTATAATATAATCTATATAGTATATTATATATACTATGTATATCTATAGTTATATATATATCGTCTACTCTATATTATTTAATATATATATATATTACATTCTAATATCATATAATTCTATACATTATCTATAAGTCCCATAATATATTATTATAATATTATATCAATATATATATGAATATCTCCATACATCTATCTAATCTAGTCTATACGTATACATATAATATAAATATATATTAATATAATATATAATGTCTAATATATATCTATCAGCGATGATCTTATGATATCTAATATATACAACTATCTAATTTATATATACTATTGATATCATAGATATATATAATATATATATCCTAATACTCTCATATATACTATATATTATATACAGTAATAAATATATATATGGAAATCTATATAGGTATATATACCTCCTTCTATCTCATATATAATCTATCTCTCACTCTCTCATGTATACTATGATATATATATCATATAATATCGCTACCTACTTATAATATATCTATGATCATCTATAATACTATCTAGATCCTCTCTTTAATATATCTACTATATATCTAATATTATAATATTACTTCTTGATGACTTAATAATGTATATAATATATCATGACAATCTGCATCGATATCGTAATATATATACTATATACTATCATTATTAGTAATATAAAATGTCTAATATCTATATTATATAATATAATATATATATAATTATATAATACTAGATATAATTATTATATATTAATAAATTATAATCTATATTATATATGTACTTATATAATATATATCTATACTCTCTAATATATATATAATATCTATATAATATATTGTATCCTAATCAACATAAATATCTAATATATATATAATTATTATAAATGTTAATATATATATACTATATGTATGTAATAAATATATAATATATCGATATCCTAATTCTAATGTACTCTCTCTATCATACCTCTATTTAATTATATATGATATATATATATATAATATAAATATATATCTCTATCTCTAATTATATATATATGTATATAAATCTAGCATTAATAATATCCTCTATCTAATATTCTTCTAGACTACTCTCTCTACCTACCTTACTCATAGACATCTATCGCATCTCTTATCCGTCTATCATACTTGCTATTTACTCCTACATCTAATATATCGAGCAATTATATATTATTCTATCATCTCTTGTATATCTATAATATCTCTCCTATCTCTATAATATCTCTCTAGCTCCTCTATCTATACTCATGTATGATAAGCATATATAAAATCCATATGAATATATAATATTATACAATATATAATATATATATATAGATATAATATGTACTGATACTATATATAATATCTATATGACTCTGCTCATCTCTATATATATATTAATATCTCTATGCTATCTATCTATCTCTGATCTCTCCATAATATTTCTCTCTATTAATATATATAATATAATATCCATAATCTATTTACTCTCTAATACATATATTAATAATATATATCTATAATCTATGTATATATATAATATAATATCCAATATAGTTTATATATTCACTATATATATAACATCTAATATAATTAAATTTAATCTAATATTAATGATATATTATCTATATATAATATATAATATATGATATAATATATAATATATCTCTAACATAACTATATATATAATTATGTATATATAATGTATATAATCATGAGCTAATCTCTAATACTCTCTCATATATATATATACTCTACTAGTACATCGTCTCTTTATAATCATATATTATCTATTATATATAATCTATATATAAGATTCTCTAGAATAATCTGTATGATCTACTACTAATATATCTAATAATCTATAATTATATATAGAGAGATAGATAATCTCTCTACATATCTCTAATCTCTATCTAATAGCTCTCTCTCACCTCTCTCTCTCTCTATCTCTACCTCTATATATATATCATCTCTATATAATCTATATAATATATATTTATCTATATTATAGCGTATATTTGTTAACATGAAGGGACCTGGGCACACATGACGCAGCTGGCTGTGAGCGGACGGAGCGGAGGAACACTAGCCGAGAGACGCGGTTGGTGCTGTCCCTCGTTTGTGCCCTTGTGACTTATGTAACTTGTGTTGCCCTGTTATATAGCTGTATCGCGTGCAGTGTGACATGCTGGTTTCCCAACCTGTATTGTGCCTATAGCTAAAGTGTACGGGTATAAACTTGGGTAAATAAAGAAAGATGTCATTTTGTGTTTTACTTCGTGCCCTGCCTCGTCACTTGGTGTTTCCTCTCCTGGTGTTCTGGGACGCTGTGGTGTTTCGTGCCTCTTGGAGCTGTTCAGTGTTCCTGACCCTGTATATAACACCCGTCTGCTAGCCGGCCTTGTGTTTGGTGGCAGGAGACAGGCGACCGGCGAAACAAATATATAATTATAAAAATTAATATAAAACAAAATTAATTACATTAAAATAATCTTATAAATATAATATAATTATTATTATTTATTAATTTTTATTTTATTATATATATATTATTTTTAAATAATTATAATATATATAATATATTAATATTCTATTTTTTTTATTTTTATTATTTATATTTTTATTATAATCTTTAATATATTTATTTTTTGGTTTGAGGGGATTGTGATAAGGGGTGTTTTTGTTGGGAAAATTTATTCTTTTCCATTTTCTTTTTGTGTTTTCGACGCCTTGCTACGTAATTTAAACAGCCCCCTTTGAAAAATTCGCTTAAAAACGTTTTGTGGTTTGGCCAGCTTTCGCAGGTTCTAGTACAGCGGGGACGAGATGGAAAGGGAAAAACATCAGCTTGGTCAGGATCCCGTCTCGAATGGGGGAAAAGGGGGGAAAAACTTTCCCTTGGAGTGGTAGCACCATAAGGGATGTATTGCCCATCAGTTGGTCAGTGGTCTTTAGTTGGTAGCCGAATAAGGATGGTGATGGTTGAGCGATTGGTTCGTGGTAGCCTATTCTTCCGATAAATGCACTCGAAACGGTAAATGCGTTGTATAAAAAAGTGGAGAATAGTTGGAACCGTTTGTGTGATTTAACGAAAAGGGGTTTTGCATTTGGTGGTCGTGACGATAAACATATGCATTTAAAATCCAATTGGCGACGGTAAAGAAGTGGTGCTGAATCTATCAGGTGCTTGTGAGTGACTGCAGAAAATCTCTTGACACTGTTTGGGGGGCCAGTCGGGCTGAACCCTTAGTTGCTCGAAGAAGAGAAGGTACCCAGACATGAAGCGTTGGTTGAAACTCATATTGTTTGTTGATGTTAGATGTTCAGTAACTATTTTTTTCCAAACAGATCTGATTTTATATATGAAGCCGATTAGAGGGCCCGCGGCGATGAAGAGAGTCAAGAAGCCACTACTTTATCTTGAAGCCTCGGACACGAGACCTTGAAATAATAAATAACAAAATAATAGCAGGAACATACTTTCCACAAAAGCCGAAAGGACTTGAAATATTTTGTAAATGTTTAACTAGATTGATAATGATGTTAAGGCTGAATAAATTTGATAGATAATGTTAAAGAAAAATAACTAAGAGATATGTTAAAAAATTAAAATGATGTTAATGTTTGATAAGGGGATAAATTGAGGTCAATGATGAATAAAGTGATAGAAAATGTCAAGATAAATAATGTTGATGAAAATAATTGATAAATAATGTTTAATATAATAAGTTGATAAAAAAGTTTCCGACGTATATTGATGAATAATTTTAAATTTGATAATAAATAAATTATATAATAATAAATTATTAAATTTAATGATAAATAAATCATAATTAATATTAATGATAAATAAATTATAATTAATATTAATGATAATAAATTATAAATTAATATTAATGATAAATGAATTAATAATATTATGTAAATAAATTGATAATATTAATGACAAGGGGATTACTAATATTATGAATAAATAATTTAAATGACATACAAAATTAATAATATTAATGATAATTAAATTTATAAGTTAATGATAAATAATTAATAATGTTACAAAAAAAAATTATATAAAATTTAATGATTAAAATGTAATTTGTTGATGATAAAATTAAATTGAAATAATTTTTAATGATAAATAATTGTAAATAATGTTAAAAATAATGAATTGAAAAATTAATGTCAATGTCATTGATAAAAAAAATGATAATGATGTTACACGAAAATTAATTGATAAATATGTTAATGTAAATAAATTGATAAATTTTGTTAATATAAAAAAATTGATAAATAATGTTATGATAAAAAAATTTTTAAATAATGTTAAGACAAAAGATTTGATATATTATGTTAATAATAAATAAATTGTTAATAATTTAACGATAAATAATTGATATATAATGTAAATTATAAGTGAACTTGTATAATGTTTATGATAAATAAATTGATAAATAATGATAATATAGAAAAATTGATAAATGAGAAATAAATTATAAATAATACTTAGGGTTAACTAAATTGATAATACTTTTAAAATTTAAATAAAATAATGAATTAATTCATAAATAATGTATACATAATAATGTTAATAATAAAAAATTTTAAAAATAAATAAAATGATGAATAATGTTAATGACTCAAAAGTGATGAATTATTTTAATGTAAAGATTGATAAATAAATGTTAATATAATTGAATTGATAAATATTGTTAAATTTAAAAAATAATTGATAAAAAATGTTAATGATAAAAAATTGATTAATATTTGTAATATGAATATATGATAAATTTCTGTTTTAAATAATAAGAAAATAGGGGTTAATCTAAATAATAGATGAATAGTGCTAATTATAATAATAAGATAAATATGGTATTGATAAAGAAGAGAGGTGAAAGAGATGTAATTTTGTTTTCACCTGAATGCATTGGGAACACGAACCCTAACAGAAATAACGACAAAGTAATAGCAGGAACATTACTTTGACAATAAAGCCGATAAGACTTAAAATGATTTTTTGGGATGTTTAAAAAATTGAAAAAGTAATGTAAAGAAAAATAAATTGAAAGATAGTTGTCAACAATCTAATAAGGGTCGATGATAAATAAATTGATAAGATAATTTAAGAAAAATTAATTGAGTGTTAATGATACATAGATATTTATAAAAAATTTAATTTGATAAATATATTTGATGACAATAATTGATAAATAATGTTAGTGATAAATGAACTGATCAAAACGTTAATGATAACTAAATTAAAAAAAATTTGTTAAATGAAAAATAATTGATAAATAATGTTATGATAAAATAATTTTTGATATAAATACTTTGATAAAAAATGATAATGATAAATGATCGATAGATAACGTAATGAACTAAATTAATAATTATCTTAACAAAAATTTAAATTGATAAATATGTAATGATAAATTACTTGATGAATAACGTTAAAATGAAAAATTTTAATAATGTTAAGAAAAATACATTGATAAATATGTTGATGATTATAAAATATAAATAATTTGATGATTAAAAAAAAAGGATTAAATAATGTTAATGTTAAATAAAATGATAAATAATGTTAATGATGAATAAATTGATAAATAATGTTAATGTTAAATGCTTTTAAATGCAAATGCTGTTATGCTAAATGCTTTTTAAAATGAAATGCGTTAATGCTAATGATTTTAAGTAAATGCGTTGCTGCTAAATGTGTTACTGCTAAATGCTGTTAATGCTAAATGCTGTTAATGCAAAATTTGTGTTAATGATAAATTATGTTAATGATAAGCTGTTGATGATAAATCATGTTAATGATAAATTATGTTAATGATAAATTTTTTAAATGATTAAATTTGTTAATGAAAATTATGTTAATGATAAAATTTAAAATGGTTTTAAATAATATGTACGAATAAATTAATTAATGATAAATTTAAACAAATTAAAGATAAAAAGTTAATTAATAAAATAAATGAAAATAAAAAATAATAAATAAATTGAAAATAAGTTAATAAAATTAAATAAAATAAATAATGAAATAAATTAAATGATAAATTATCAAACCCTAATAATAGTCATGGAAATGTTGAATTTTATCACCATCATAGTAATGAAGATGTTCATAAGGTAATGAAAAAATGTTTATCATAATATGAAGTAATATATTGTTTACGCCGGTCGCCTCGTCTCTCTGCCCCCCAACACAAGGCAGGCTAGGCAGACGCGTGTTATATACAGGGTCGTGAACACTGAACAGCTCCAAGAGGCACCGAACACCACAGGGGTCCCAGAACACCAGGAGAGAAACGCCAAGTGGCGAGGCAGGGCACGAAGTAAACACAAAATGACAGTCTTTCCTTTATTTCACAAGTTTTTTACCCGTACACTTTTCTATAGCACAATACAGGGGGGAAACCAGCATGTCACACAGGGGACAATACAGCTTATAACAGGGCAACACCAGTTTTATATTTAGATCACAAGGGCACACCGAGGTCTTCACAGGAGCAGCACCCAACTGCGTCTCCCGGGTTGTTCCTCCGCTCACAGCCAGCTGCGTCATGTTGGCCCAGGTCCCTTCATGTTAACACATGCCCAGTCATCCCTTTTCATGTTAACACAATTTCCGCACAGAGACAAAGACCCCCTGGCGTAGCACTATCCCCCCCTATCAAGTAGACGACCCGTCTGCTCTGACATACTAAACCGAAACAAACTACAGAATTTAAATAAAATTAGTCCTCAAGAACAAACAAAATTCTTTCAAACTAAAGTAACCGTATTGAAATTAGTTCTCAGAAACACAAAAATCTTTCATCCAGCGCGGCTTTCTTCGCTCTCGCTGGGGTCCGCTTGGAGGAGGTGTGGGCGGCGGTAGATTGGCAGTGGCACCCAGAGGGTATCTCCTGCCCCAAGACCTGGCTCATGGTCACCATTGACGTCCCGTTGCATCGCCCTCACAGTCCAAATGCTCGTCCTCATCTCGGTCAGCGTCTGCCCGTCCTTATCGCCGCTACTGGGGCTAGCGTCATCTTCTTTTCACCATGGCCCCAGGATAGCTTCCTGGCCCATGGTAACGCCACAGCCGGTGCGCCAAGTCCTCGAGAAGTCAGGCAACGGCCCCCACACCAACCAACTCCTCGCTCCCGGGCGACTCTTCTGGGACGCTCCACTTCCTCACAAGTCCCAGCTTTTTCACCAGCTGGCACCTTCTGGGCCTTATCGGGGAAGTTTTGGGTACCAAAACTGTAACTAACCCCTCCCTGGTCCAACAAGGCTCCGCCCAACCGCTATGCCATCAGCCAGCTGCAGGTTTTGGATGGGCTCCCAGAGGCCCTCTACTCCCCGTATCACTCTTGACAGTCGACACCGGGTTCTAGACTCTGTCCTGGGGCAAAGGGGCAGTCGCTCAGCCGTAACTACCTCTGCACAGCCACCTCTGGAAGCAAGGGGCCATCTTCACCGTGCACCCTCACCAGCTTCCGTCCAAGGTCGACAAACCCCCTTACTCTGCGTCAGTAGTCAAGGCCCAGCAAGCAGTGCTCGTCCAGATCGGGCCCCATAAACCCCGGGAGCCGCTGCCAAACCCTGCTGCCCTCGCCAATACGAGCCTCCACTGGCCCCTTGAGCTGCAACAATGCCCCGTGACCCACAAAGTCTCTGTGGGTCGTCTGGAAGTCGCATAGTGGCCAGCATATCAGGCCGCACTAGGGTCTTCTCAGCCCCAGTGTCCACTGTCACAGGCATGGCTTCCCATCTACTGAGCCCTCCACCTGCATCGTGCTGGTTCGACGGGAGCTTACCCAAGTCGGGCCCGGGAACCGGGACGGCTGGGTTTCGCCCCTTCTCCAGCCTGTCCCGAGTTTTCCCCCTGTACCACTCCTTAGCCTTAGGACATGCACTCGGATGCTGACCCATACCTGCCACAGTCCTTGCAGCACTGCTGGAAGGCATCAGAATCCGTCTGGTTGAGAGGATGTGTTCTCCGCGCCCTCCAACACCCACTACATCTGTGCCCTTCTTACCAAACCCCAACACAAGCCTTGAAAAGTTGCTCGGGCTCACTTCCTCAATGCTATCTTCTCCACTTTAGCCTTCCGGCCCGGAAATCATGGGGGGGCTGAGCAGCTGGCCCTAGGCCCCTGGTTGCTTCAAGGAAGGCCTCGAACTCCAAGGCCCTCGCCAGCGCCACCTGCAGGTCCTCAGGGTGTGCCTGCTTGACTTTGATTTGCAGCTGCTGTCCCTGGGAAAGCGTCAACAAAAAAATCGCGGGCCAGGACCACGATCATCTCTTCCGCAGCCGCAGGGTAAAGACCTCCTTACCATTTCCTCCACATCCTGCGCCAGCTGGGAAGTGTCTCGCCCCGCTCAGTGTCTGCTTCTTCAAGCGGGCCCGATATACCTCGGCCTGGTGTGGTTTCCCGAAACGGCGTTTTTAAAGCCTCCGCCACGCTGGTGTAAGAGGCATGTTGGGATGGCGGCAGATGCCCCAACACTTTTTCACCGTGGGGGCCCCTAGCGGGTGTTACCAGCTGCAGGGCCTTCTCTTCCTGGCTCCCAGCCCCGGGCAGATGCCAGCATTTCAATTGGGCGACATATGCCTCCCCGGCCACCTTCCGTCGTACTCAGCTGGGTTACGCCTCACAGAATGTCTGGGGCCGAGGGCTGCAGGGTGGAGAACGGGTGCCGTGAACTAACACGCCCGGGGGGGAGGAAGGGGGGGAGGGGGGCAACGAGGCGGTTGGGCCGGGTTTCCCAGTTTGCCGCCACCTATATCCAAGAGCGGTTCCGATGGGTTTCCCCCGCCTTCTGCAGCGACCACTGCCTCCGACACGACGCTGCCCAGGCCCGGGGTTTCCTGCCCCCGGACCCCAGGCAGACCCCAGTAAACCTAACACTCTGGCATCTGTTGCCAGAACCTCGTCTGCCTTCTCTGCTTGCAACGTTCCTACCTCATGACGCCGCCTTTTCCCCCTTCACTTCCTCCCTCAGGTCCTGAACCTCGCCCTTCAGAGTCTGTCACTCCTCCATCAGTTCACTCTTCATGCTCTTGCGGCCTTGTCGGGGTTCTGCTGAGTTTCCATCTTCACAGATGCAAGATTGCTCTGTAGCAACCTCAACAAGTCGGCAGAACTGTTCCTCTGCCTTCCTTGCCTGCATCTCGACGAGATGGTGCGCCCGCTCGTGTGCCCTCTGTGCCTGGTCTTCTGCTCTTTGTTTCCATTTCCTCCCTCATACCGGCCAGCATGGCAGTGATCAGGTCCATCTGGCTCGGCTTCACCTCATCGAGCCTGCCTCAGTCATAGCCTCCTCTCCCCCATGGCTGCCGCCCTCTTTGGAGAACATGATAAATCGGCGCTCTCACTGATCAAATATCACAATCCCACTCCCGACACAATTGTTACGCCGGGCGGCCTCGTCTCTCTGCCACCAACACAAGGGAGGCTAGGCAGACGGCGTGTTATATACAGGTCGTGAACACTGAACAGCTCCCAAAAGGCCCGAACACCACAGCGTCCCAGAACACCAGGAGAGGAATGCCAAGTGGCGAGGCAGGCACGAAGTAAACACAAAATGACAGTCTTTCCTTTATTTACACATGTTTATTTACCCCCTACACTTTGCTTATAGGCACAATACAGGGGGAAACCAGCATGTCACCAGCCCAATACAGCTTATAACAAAGGGGAACACCAGGTATATCAGATCACAAGGGCACACACGATCT
The DNA here is from genome assembly GCF_015228065.2 of Penaeus monodon. Classification (NCBI taxonomy): domain Eukaryota; kingdom Metazoa; phylum Arthropoda; class Malacostraca; order Decapoda; family Penaeidae; genus Penaeus; species Penaeus monodon. The sequence continues at coordinate 29,784,747 of NC_051426.1, forward strand.
TCAAAAGGAGCAACAAACCCAAAATGCGTCTCCCGGCTTGTTCCCCGCTCCTCCGCTCACAGCCAGCTGCGTCATGTTTGCCCAGGTCCCTTCATGTTAACACTGCCCAGGTCATCCTTTTCATGTTAACACATGTTTCGCACAGAGACAAAGACCCCTGGCGTAGCAATATATTATAATAATAATGAAGCAATGTGTATCATAGTAATAATGAAGTAACTATATTTAATAATAATAAAGCAATATGTATCATAATAATAATGAAGTAAATATATATCAATAATAATGAAATAATATATATCATAATAAAGAATGAAGTAAATGTGTATCATAATAATGAAAGCGATAAAATTTACAGAGATAAATAATCACAATAAAATGACGCCATCGATAATAAACTTGATAGCACATGAAACAAAATTAATAAGTAAAAATAATAATGAAAAGGATGATGATAAACCCTGATAATATCAATTATGAAGATGATTAAAATGACATGATTTGATTGAAAAGGGATTGCGGACGTACGTTATACGTAGTTTTTTTTTGTGACGAAAAAAAAA